>NC_134353.1:674075246-674375246 GCF_048569485.1 Anomaloglossus baeobatrachus
TCACGGAGCGGTCGGTTGCCTTCTAACGGGTCTTTGGCTGTTAGGAAACCCCTTGGGTTCCTGTCACACTCGGATTTGACTGTTGACGGCGACTCCAAGCCTAGTCGGGGTCCGATGGCCCTGCCTGTGTGTGCTGGCTTCACTTCACTCCCTGGTCGGTACCGGCGGTCCACCGCCCAACCCCGGTCCTACGGTTCCGCGTTGATTCACCACTCCTGCAGACGGCCACCACCATCTGCCAACCTTGTTGTCAGTGCCTGGGCCACAAACCCAGACACTCTTCACTTTTCTCCTCTCACTTCAACCTCCTCCACTGAACTCCAACTTCTAACTCACACTTTTCCCGCCTCAAGGCCTGTGAACTCCTCGGTGGGCGGGGCCAACCGCTTGGCTCCGCCACACCTGGTGTGGACATCAGACCCTGGAGGGAGGCAACAAGGGTTTTGTGTTTGGCTAATGTTACTGTCTAGTGGGGGTGGGGGTGTGTGTGTGTTATCTGTGATGACCTGGCTAGTCCAGGGCACCACACTCTCATGCTGCCAGTGCTGGCTCCCTGCACACATAGCTGGAGTACACATCGGGTAATTAACCCGATGTGTACTCTGGCTAGGAGTGCAGGGAACAGGGAGCCGGCACTGGCAGCGTGAGAGCGGCGGACGCTAGTAACTAAGGTAAATATCGGGTACCCAAGAGAAGTGCTTTCCTTGGTTACCCGATATTTACCTTAGTTACGCTTCCACGCGTCACTGCTGGGTGGGGGCTGGTCACTGGTCGTTGGTGAGATCTGCCTGTTTGACAGCTCACCAGCGACCATGTAACGATGCAGCAGCGATCCTGGTAAGGTCAGATCGCTGGTCGTGATCGCTGCTGCGTCGCTATGTGTGACACCACCTTAAGTCACCACCCGGCAATTTTCAGTTTTCATTTCTTCCTCCTCTTCTTCCAAGAGCCAAAACTTTTTTATTTCTCTGTCAATATAGCCATATGAAGGCTTGTTTTTTACAGGACAAGTCATACTTGTGAATGCCACCATTCACTCTGCCTCATATTGTACTGGGGAACAGGGAAAAAAAATTCCAAGTGCGTAAAATTGCAAAAAAAATGCAATTGATCAGTTGTTTTTTATTTCTTATTTACCATGTTACCTATATGGTAAAACTGACCAAGCAATTTGATTCCCAAGGTCAGTATGAGTTTATAGATATCAAACATGTATAGTTATATTTTTAGAAGTGAAAAAAATTCAGAAGTTTGTAATAAACAAAGAATTGCGGTTTTGTCTCCATTTTCCGAGCGTCTCCTTATTCGGGATCTGGGGTTGATTTCTTATTTTTTGTGTCATGAGCTGACATTTTTAATGACACTATTTCTGGGTAGATACAATGTTTTGATTGCCTGTTATTGCATTTTAATGCAATGTTGTAGTGACCAAAAAAATGTAATTCTGACTTTTTTTTTCTCGCTATTAATTGATTTTATATTTTGATTGATCGGGCATTTGTGAAAGCGGCAATAACAAATGTGTATTTTTTTTCTTATCATTTTTAATGGGGAAAAATGGAGTGACTTGAATTTTTAGATTTTTTTTATTTTTTCATATTTTTAAAAACTTTTTTTCTACATTTTTCATTTACATTACTAGTCCCCTTGGGGACTTTCTGCCTGCACTCTTCGATTGCTTCTGCTGATCTTCTGTGAGTCTTGGCAATCGCAGGAAGTGAGTCATGACAGGATCATCAGCTGACCCTGCACTGTCATGACAACCTATTGACGCCCTGTGATCATGTTACGGGGCCACTGACGGTTGAGGAGAACTCTGAGAGCGTGATCTAAGGGGTTAACAGACATGGGTGGATCTCTGATTCAGGTGTGTTTGTCAGGCCCGTTTCACACATCCGGCATTTCACCGGATTGACGGATCCGTCACACTTCACTACAGTGTAAATACTGTACAATGGCATTGCGGCAAGCTCCGTTCACATGCTCCGGTTACATGATAGCATGTGACCGGAGGTTGACGCGATGCCATTGTACTGTATTACACTATACTGGAGTGTGCTGGATCCGGCAATCCGACGAAATGCCGGATGTGTGAAACGGGCCTTAGCTGCACATGTCGGCTGATCCAGTCCTAGGTTGTTAAGGGGTTAAAGGAAACCTGCCAGGTCCTCCATGTCCCCAGAACTTTCCACCTATCTAAATTCCCTTCCTAACAGTCCCTTTATTATATTGCACACATAAACGAATCTTAAGATATTTTTTCTAATGGTATGGAAATGACTCCCTGTGGGCATGATAACATGACGTACACGTGTCGGCTTCAGAATGGCACACTGCGCATGACCGGGCGTTTTCTGAAGACTTCTGATCATGTGCAGGGCTTCCTCTCTGAAGCCAGGTGTACGCATACACCCGGCTTTAGAACCTCAATAATGTGAGGGGACAAAACAGCATGCATGCACGAGCTTTGTATAGTGCTGGGTACATGGGCGTGATAATATGTTAGGTGGACTGACTAGTCTGGGCAACTAACTCTCCATTGACTAGTCAAGGATGTAATTTGCATATTATAAACACATTTTAGAAATACTTTTCCTAAAGATCCTATTTGTGCAATAAAATAAAGGGATTGTTAGGACGGGAATTTAGATGGGTACTCACACCTGCTGGTGATTCTGGGAACATGGGGGGCCTGATAGGTTTCATTAAAAAAAAAAAACAGGATTTGTTGCTCCTGAGTGTAAATCTCCAGACTGATTGAATGCTTTATTTAACACAGTTGTCCTCGGAAGCGTATCATTCTTAAAAATTGCAACACTAATTGATTCTGCTCTCCCAAACAGCTGAGTCAACAGGCCAGCTAGTAGCTGGGAAAAAGGTAATATAGGTAGGCTTAGACAGCTGGTTGTTATAGGGGATTCTATAATAAGGAAGACAGAATAATTTGTTGTGAAGACCACCTTAACTCAGTAGTCTGCTGTATTCCTTATTCCACAGATCAGCATGTGCTATAACGGTTTGGTAAATTACTGCGGGGGGCTTGTGATGACCAACTGCTATGAGCCACTTGGGAACCAATGACAGAATAAGTTGCAAATAAAGGTTCTTTAAACATAGTTTTAATTAATTAGGCTTAAAGGAAGAACTTCTAAATGTAGTATTCTGTGGAATACTGGCTGTGCCATAAGCAACACAGGAGAGCCAGTGGGACCTTAGAGAGTTAAATGCATGGGTTTAGTCTGGGTGCACAGCAAAATTATTTGGGCTCCTAGAGCACTGGGCTGACTTTTCATTGGGGAACAATCTGTATTCTGCAGATAAATTGAGCCTTAATGAAAGGAGGTCTCCTGTGCTGGGGTAGAGAACTTTATCAGGAGTGATGTTACAAGTATGTAGGGAGAAGGGGAGAAAACATGTCAGAAAATAAAGGGGTATATAGGTAAGAGAGAGATCCTATTTTATTACGCAAGTAGACTGTGGTGAGTTGATTAAGTGTAAAGTCACAGAGATCCCTATATTGCAAACAAACAATGCGATAACAAATGTGCCCAAAAAAATTCAGGAAACAACATTCTGTAAGTAAATGTGGGAAAATTGAGGAAACTGTAAGTATATGTTCCCAAACTAGAAGACTGTCAAGAAAATCTTGGTAGATTGAAGCTTTGGTATTGTAGGAACAGAGTGATGAGTTTATTGTTGCTAAGTGTCTAAGAGGGAATGTTTCTCCTCGTGTAGAGTGAGATGCCTGACATACCAGTGTAAGGAGACTTATAGACCATGCAATGCCCCTCTGGGAAATTAAAGATGCAAATAACCTCTTCAAAATGAAGAGGATTGGATCTCTGGCACCAAATATTGGATTTAACAATCCTAGAAGTCAATATCAACCCTTTAATGTACCTTACCCCATGGCTTAGTATAGGAAGCCAAACCAGAAACTTCATTTTCAAACACATGTTTTGCGGTGCTGCCCCTCCTCAGTGCAAAGGAGAATATTGAATTGGGCTACTTGAGAGAACTCTGACTGGGAGTCTAAGGGGGACCATTTCTCATTGTGGAGAGTGACATGCCTAACATGCTGGTGAAAGGTGCCTATGCAAAATATGTAAATAACCTCTTCAGAAGAAGAGGATCTAATCTCTGGAGCCACCTATTGGATGTAACAATCCTAAAAGTCAACATCAACCCTTTAAAGATCCTTGACACATGACTTAGGATAAGAAACCAAACCAAAAACGTCATTTACAGAAATGTACATTTTTTTTAAAAAAGGAAGAAAATAACTAAAGTAGAAAATGAACAGCAGGTAACCCAGGAGGAAAAGTCTAATCCCCAAGCCTTTAAAAATATAAATGCAGAAAGAAACAAGGTCTACACAAATGGGTCCCCTAATTAATGGAAAACCGGAGGTAATCACTGAGCATCAAAATAAGGCAGAATTACAACATGGGTTATTTAGCTCTATGTGTGAATATATATATATATATATATATATATATATATATATATATATATATATATATATGTATATATATATGTATATATATATATATATATGTACTAAAGAGGAAGGTGCTCTTAATATGTCATCTAATATACCTGCATTCAATTGGTTGATTGTAGATATGTTCAAGCAAAGTTACATGAACTCAATATGAAATGCTTCAGGCCCAATGGGCTTCATCTAAGATCTTCTGAGTAGGGATGGGCTATCCCGATCTGTAAGGGGTCCGTACCGATCACATAGTGATCGTGTGCACGATTCCGATGACAAGCTTTCCAGGAAAGCTCGTGTTACAGATCGTGTCCAGTTGGGGTCCAGGGGCTGTAAAAAGAAAGCACATTTTTAAAAAACATTATGATCATACTTACAGGTCTCGCGACGCGTCCTGAAGACTGTCCCCGGCCTCTTCTGCCTTCACGATCAATCATTGCTGTGCCGCCCGTTAATAAACACTGGACTTACAGGACCTTCAATGATGCCATAGGCACGTGACCAGTCTAGTGTGAATGTTGTACAGACATTGGCTTACAGACTGAACACATAACTATGACGTTATCAAAGGTCCTCTTAACCTCCGGGGTTATTCACTGCACTGCTCGTCACTCGGCAGTCATCGGCTGTTTTCGGCCATGTTCACAGTGACGTCAGGGTTCACCCAAGTCCATGACTGTCATTGTGCGAGTGTCGCATCACGATGCACAATCTCCCGACAGCAGTGGGTCAGCTGCATGTAGCTGAAGCACTCCTGTCCTGAGATCAGTTAGTGTGGGGTGATGCTCATGCGAGACACAAGTGCACTCATCCCTTCACTGTCAGCCTGCTTCTTGCTCTGTAGAGAGCGATGTAGCAGAGCTGACTTGGCTCTCTGTGCTTCTCACTGTGTATAGACTGTGTCTGTACAGAGTGATGAAGCTGACATTGCTCTACCTGTGGATTACGTTGGACTAAGGATTTCTTTTATAATAAAGATGGAGTCTCTAAGTGTTTTTTTGTTTTATTTTTAATAAAAAATTTCTTTATCTGTGTTGTATTTTTTTTCCTCTTTACTAGAAAGTCATGGACGCCATGTCTAATTTGGCATGACACCATGAATTTTGGGCTTAGTACCATCTGAGAATTCAAAGCTGGTATTAACCCCTTTATTACCCAGCATGCCACTGCCATCAGGGCCGCTGGACGAGCCGAGTAAACGCCTGAAAATGGCGCTAAGAAACAATGTGCCATTTCCCGGGGCGGCTGCGGGCTACTGATAATCCCAGCCCCCAGCTACCTGGCTTTACCTGACTGGCGATCAAAATACGGCAGGAGCCCACGCACTTTTTTTTTAATAATCTTTTTAAATAATTAAAAAAAGAAATAAAAAATAATGGGCTTCCCTGTATTTTGATTGCCAGTCAGGTAAAGGCAGGTAGATGGGGGTGGGGGTGGCAGCCCATAGACGTCCGCTTTATCTGCCCTTTATACAACCATATATTATGTACATTTTATATATATACATATACTGTACATATATACAGTATATAGATATACACAGTATATATATGTACATATATACAGTATATATATATATATATATATATATATATATATATATATACGGCTCTGGCAAAAATTAAGAGACCACTGCAAAATTTTCAGTATTTTTAATTATTCTCTATACAGGTATATTTTTGAGTAAAATGTAAATTGTTGTAAAATAAATACAAAATCTTTTGCTTAGTAATTCGAAGACATGTTGTCAGTAGTTTACAGAAAAAAGAAACAATTTGCATTTTACTCAAAAATATAAAGAGAAAAATCAGAAAAACTGAAAATGGTCTCTTAATTTTTGCCAAAGCTGTATATATATATATATATATATATATATATATATATATATAGTTGTATAAAAATAAATGAATATTTTAAAAAAATGACATAGCGCTCCGCGGTATTTTTGATTCTCATAAAAATGATTTACAGACCAATAGGCTTAATCCATTGTAGGAAAAATGTAAAAATGGCTTGTAAGAGATTATTTACAGGAGTATGTGGTAGAAAATAAGTGATAGCTTTGTTTTAATAAGGAAAGAAGTCATCAAAATTTTTTAAAAATGATGAGTAAAATCCTAGACAGAGGGGTAGCTGTAAATATAATGTTTATGAGCTATGTAAAGTTGTTTGAAACTGTCTAAAACAGACGTCCAATGAGTAAATTAAAGTCTATATGATTAAAAAGTAATATTTGTAATTGGATTGAAAACTTAATTATAGACCAAATTATTTTCAACACAACTGAACTAGGCTGCATGCTGCAAGCGCTACTGTGAGCAGTCTTGTCTAAAAGTGCCATCATGGTCTACAGCATCTCTGGCGTTGTCTCCCATCAAGAACATCTAGGATGTGATTGGTTGGCAATTGCAAAAGGAGCTGCCAGAAGTGGCACTTGATGATTTTGTGCCCACGTTACTTAGCATGGCAGAACAATACTCAGACAACCTCATTGATATTATGCCAAGGTGTGTAATTGCAAGCATTTCTGGAGAACATAGTCAATACTAGATACATTGAGATGGTTTGAAAATTTGATGTCCATTACAAGTCGTGATGAAAGGCAAGGCAATAAATCCACTGTGAGAAAGAGACTAGCATTCCGCTTTCTTTATAAAATGGTCCAGTTTATTTGATAAATGAATAATAAAGAGATTGTACTTATGGATTGCTTTAGATAGCTATACATTTGTTTCTTTATTTGGTCTTTTAGATTTTTATCATAAAAAAGCGAAATAGCTCAAAGACAAAAATAAAGCACATTTTTTACTTTGTACATCTTGAACTATGTGTGCCATTTTAAAGAACAGGGAGCCAAAAAATATTACAAGAGAAAAAAAAGAAAAAGTAAACTATAATAAAAAACACACAAATAATGAATGTGCAAAAAACCCCCCCAAAACAAACGAGTCATTCCAGAGGGGACTTGGAGTGCATTGGCACAAAAAATGCGTGACTTTTAATTTTATAAAATTGCTATTAAAGAATTTGAACTGAAAACATCTGAAAAGCCCAAGTTCTAATATCTCTAATGTACTATATACAGTATAGACAGTATATAGCATCAATGTAAATTATTTGTAGGAAATAATCTTTTGAAATGCTTATCAATATTTTATAATTTCCATAATGCTATTTAGATAGATATCTAAGACATCAAGATTGAAAAGGAGGCTTAAGGCCCCGTCACACTAAGCAACATCGCTAGCAACATCGCTGGTAACGAACAACTTTTGTGACGTTGCTAGCGATGTTGCTGTGTGTGACATCCAGCAACAACCTGGCCCCTGCTGTGAGGTCGTTGGTTGTTGCTGAATGTCCTGGGCCATTTTTTAGTTGTTGCTGTCCTGCTGTGAAGCACAGATCGCTGTGTGTGACAGCGAGACAGCAACAACTAATGTGCAGTGAGCAGGGAGCCAGCTTCTGCGGAGGCTGGTAACCAATGTAAACATCGGGTAACCAAGAAGCCCTGTCCCTGGTTACCCGATATTTACCTTTGATACCAGCCTCCTCCGCTCTCACTGTCAGTGCCGGCTCCTGCTCTGTGCACATTTAGCTGCAGCACACATCAGGTAATTAACCCGATGTGTGCTGTAACTAGGAGAGCAAGGAGCCAGCGCTAAGCATTGTGCGCTGCTCCATGCTCTGTGCACATTTAGCTGCAGCACACATCGGGTTAATTAACCTGATGTGTGCTGTAACTAGGAGACTGGGGGCTGGTCACTGGTTGCTGGTGAGCTCACCAGCAACTCGTGTAGCCACGCTCCAGCGATCCCTGCCAGGTCAGGTTGCTGGTGGGATCGCTGGAGCGTCGCAGTGTGACAGCTCACCAGCAACCTCCTAGCAACTTACCAGCGATCCCTATCGTTGTTGGGATCGCTGGTAAGTTGCTTAGTGTGACTGGACCTTTAACAGGCCAGATTGTTGGGAATATCCACACTAAGCAAACTGGATTAACTTAAAGAGAACTAACCACCAGGATTTTTCTATATAAACTAAAGCCAGTGCTATATTGGTGCTATCATGCTGATTCTATACATACCTTTAGTTGTGAGATCGGATGTATAGTTTCTGAAAAATAGGCAAGTAAAATCTGTGAAATGCAATGTTATTTGATTGATAGCAGCTACAGAATTTCTAATAGGGGGGTCAGGTTTTGCTAGCTATTCCCACCCCTGTCTACCTTCCTGTCCTTCCTACCTACTTCCTCCCCCTGTAATTACCGAGACAGGGGGAAGAAGGACATGCAGGTAGACAGGGGCGGGAATAACTAGCAAAACCTGACCAACCTATTAGATATTCTGTAGCTGAAATCAATCAAATAACAGTGTATTTCACAAACTTTACTTGCCTGTATTTCAGAAAGTATACATCCGATCTCACAACTGAAGGTATGTATCGATTCAGCATGATAGCACCAGTATAGCACTGGCTTTAGTTTACATAGGAAAATCCTGGTGGTGGTCCTCTTTAATGATATGGAGATTGAAGGTTCATTCCCACAGATCTACCAGCAGCTCGATTTGACCTCCGACTGGTAAACTTTAATTGATCGGCGGTCAGTTGAATACCTGCTTACCCAGGTATACGCAGACCAAAGTAAACGATGTGTACTGAGCCTTTGTGTTTACAGAGGACTATGCACTGCTGAGAACTATAATTTTTTATGATGCATAAAAGATCATTTCACCCGATGAATGATTGTTTTATTTATTCATCGGGTGGTTAGCAGCCTCTTGACACAACAAAATGCAAAATGAGTGTTTGTAACATCGCTTTTCATAATTCTCTTGCAGTGTAAATACCCCTTTAGAAGGCGCTTACACATATTAGACCCATCTGTGGTCATAGCAAAGTAACTACGGTATATCACAACTATCCATGAAAACTTGATTTTGAAGGAACCAATCTTATTAATGCAATTGGAGTTCACTTAGTTTTGGACTGGGACAGCAGGGGCCCACCAGTAACATTGACTCTGGGGGCCCACTGATCAACTATATATATATATATGTATATAAACATATACTTGGTAGTCTGTAAAATGAATGTCTGTACAAAGTGAAACAAGTCTATTATGCCAGCTGCTGATCATGTTTGGTGGTAAGTAACATACTACAGAAAAGGAGCCCACCAGAGGATTCTCCTGTCCTCCTGTGGGATAGTCCGAGCCTGATTTCACCTATGTTGTTTAGATTAGATATGATTTATTTTGTATATAATTGTTTTCTTACGGCAACATTTATTATTTTCTTTTATGCTTATGTATATAAAACTTAATTATCATTATTCATGATTACTAATTATCCATTTCTCTTCTCTTGTTTCCCTACATATCACCTCATCCTGTTTGTCCAGTGTTGATTGAAGCCTAATGTTTCACTTGCCTTGACTCCTCACTCCTGAAGCAACAAGCCACCTGCAGACACTGTAACAGCATGGCTATCTCCTCACGCCTAGCACTGTGGGAACAGAAGGAAAGTCTCACTTCTCTAGCACCAATCCCTTTACCCTTAACGTGCATGTTTATATATTGGATTATCATTTATGTCTAGAATAATAGAAGCCTATCTAGTAGTGTAACTTGAAGATTATGAATCCCTATACAAAATCTTCAACATGGCCCCCAGCTATCAGTCGAACCCATTTGAAACCAAGCGTACTATTCATTTTTGCTCTTTCATTTTTTTCCTCCCCTTGTTTCAAGAGAGAGAATTTTTCTGATATACTCTAGTTCATATGACGACTTGTTTTTTTTGGGGGGAAAACTGTAGTTTTGAATGACACCTTTCATTTTACCATACAATATACTGAAAATCGGCAAGGCAAAAAAATTCAAGTGGGATAAAGTGGGGAAAAAAACAGACTTCCTCCATTATTTTTGGGGTTTTGTTTTTACGACAATCATTGCACTGAGAAAATGACCAGTCACCATGATTCTCCAGCTTAGTACGACTATGGTGACACCAAAAAGGATTTTTGTTTAAGTTGCCATTTTCTGAGACCCGAGATGTTTTTACTTTTCCATTGATGGGGCTGTTTGTTTTAGGATGGTGAACTGACAGTTTTCTATTGATACCATTTTTGGATTACAAACAGTGTTTTGTTAACTTTTTTTTTTTTCTTTAGGAAGGTTTGATGTCTGAATTCTTGCTTTTCGATTTTTTTTTTCACATTATTGCAATTAATTACCATATACATTTCCTTTCTAAATTTATTTTTTTTTAATTTGGCAAAATGGGAGTGATTCGAATTTTTATATACCATTTTTATAAGACACACCCCAAATTTCCAGGGGGAAAAAAATGAAAAAAAAATGGGGTCTGTTTTATAATCTGGTGGTGTTTTACCGGAGGGGTGCAGCAGCGGTGGTCACAGGAGGCAGGGGCAGAGCTGGAGTAGACGATGCTGCGGGTGGTGCAGAGGGGGGGCCCAGATACTCACTGTGGGCTGTGGCACTGCTCTGTCCTGGAACTGCTGGCTCTGATTTTTGGTGGGGCTACGGGCTCTGCTCCATCCTGGTCACCGGGCTCTGCTCTGCACTGGGGCTTTAATGAAATGGAGTCGGCGCCTGCATTGATGAGAGCTTGAGCTGAGATCTCCATCTGCGCATGTGTGACGCCCTGGATTAGCCAGGTAGTCACAGTTAGAGCCCCGCACAACACCTGTCCCTTAAAAAGGTGTCATCAGCCAACCATTAAAATCTAGTCACCCCTCTCAGAGCTTGATGGACACACCAGGGGGCGGAGCCAGGCGGTTGGCCACGCCCACCGAGGAGTTCAGAGGGCCTGAGGCGGGAAAAACAGTGGATTAGCTGTCAGAAGGTGGAGGAGAGTGGAAGCAGGCCTGTGCCCAAGTCTGCAGCTGTCTGACAGGTGCCAGGGTTGGAGCCCGGGCACCTTTGGCTAGGAGGCATACGGTGGCCTCAGCATGCAGGAGCCGGGAAGACGGCTCGGTGGAACCGTGGTGGACCAGGACAGGGTAGTGGCCCGCCGGTACCGACCCGGGGAACCGACTCGTAAACCGGAGCACAAAGGGGGGTACTCAGACCCTGAAAAGAGGTCCAGAAACCACTGGACTGAGTTAATTAAGTGATTGCGGTCTGGATTATAGGTCCTTTCCCACCCAAAGTCCCGACTGAAGGCAACAGCCCAACGAGGGGGATAGAAAGCCACTGCACAGGCAGAGAAATCCCACGGGCCAGCGTCTGCAGGCAAAAGGGCTCTCCCGACATCCACAAAGCCGGGGAGCGGACTTCCGACGCTGAAGCACAGGTAGCCCACAAATTTACAACACGGTGCAGGAGAAAGGCAGAGACCACCAACTGGGTAGGGGACCAGACGCAGCCGGCTTCAGGCACCGACCACCATCAACTTGGTTTACCAGAGACTCGTGTGCGTTACTAACCGTGAGTACAACAGTGCCCTCCGGCCGCGCACCTCCCTGCACCACCCACCAAAACCCCAACGGGTCCCGGGGCCACCACCCCTGCCCATGGAGGGGTTAACATCTTGCTGTGGAACATCTTCCCCCGGGTGTCCAGTAACCGCAGTGGTGGTGTCCACCTTCACAACAACCCGTGGGTGGCATCACGAACTCAAACGTGGCTCCGGCCGTACACCTACGTCCCCTAAAAGTGCCAGCCCACCTTTCAGATCGAAGTGGACCCCGGGTCCGGAGACGCTCGAGCCACCACCCGGTGAGTCCGGATCCGAGCGGCTTGGTTGCCGCCGAGCACGGGGCGGTACACATGCGCCGACTCTTGGTGCCATTATTTGAAGTACTCACTGCCACCGGCCATACAGATGCCTGCTGCCGTCCGTACAGATGCTGGTCGCCACCCATACAGATGCCCACCGGCACAGATACCCACCGCTACAAGCTGCACAGACACCCGCAGCCGCAGACTGCAGAGATCCCTGCCGCACAGAGCCCCGCAGCCCCAGCACAGAGCAGTGCACAGCTTTGCCCCTACCTCCTGTGACCCCTCTCCATCACCCCCCATAAGCTACATTGGTATTTTAAGACGCATCCCTCATTTTCCTCCCAAAGTTTTGGGAGGAAAAGTGCGTCTTATAATACAGTATATATTTGTTAAAGTTTTTAGATTTTTGTAAAACTTTTTCTTTTATTTTTTTATTTTTTTTTAGCTCCATTAAGGGACTTGAATCTGAGATCATCTAATCGCTTACACTGTATACTGTTATACCACAGTACTTGAGTATATAGTGTAACTCGTAGTCTTCTGTGAAACTAAAAAAAAAACAAGGAGAAAAATTGTAGGAAAAATACCCTGACTATAAATAAATAAATTGCAAGTGCTTAATAACAGGGTACTTAGTATATACATTTTTACAAAAAGGTAAGAAGCTGTCTCACCTCGTCACGGTGTACCCATCTGAGACAGTCCCTAACCTACTAAAGTTAAAAACATATTCTGTACCTGACTTGTGTCATGTCCAAACTTCAATATGAATGGTAAAGTGGTCAGCTGGGTCCCAGATTAAATACACAGCAAAAAGTGAGAAGCAGGTAATTGTTCAGTCTCAGTATCAGTAGGGCTGCACCCCCAACTTGCATTAAAGCAAGATAACAGACAAAAAACACAAAAAAACTGAGCTGTAACAAATGTTCAATAAACATGCAACATTACAAGCATGTGAATTGCAGCCTCAAGACTAGAAAAAAACCAAGGAGAAAAATTGTAGGAAAAATACCCTGACTATAAATAAATAAATTGCAAGTGCTTAATAACAGGGTACTTAGTATATACATTTTTGCAAAAAGGTAAGAAGCTGTCTCACCTCGTCACGGTGTACCCATCTGAGACAGTCCCTAACCTACTAAAGTTAAAAACATATTCTGTACCTGACTTGTGTCATGTCCAAACTTCAATATGAATGGTAAAGTGGTCAGCTGGGTCCCAGATTCAATACACAGCAAAAAGTGAGAAGCAGGTAATTGTTCAGTCTCAGTATCAGGAGGGCTGCACCCCCAACTTGCATTAAAGCAAGATAATAGACAAAAAACACTAAAAAACTGAGCTGTAACAAATGTTCAATAAACATGCAACATTACAAGCATGTGAATTGCAGCCTCAAGACTAGAAAAAAACCAAGGAGAAAAATTGTAGGAAAAATACCCTGACTATAAATAAATAAATTGCAAGTGCTTAATAACAGGGTACTTAGTATATACATTTTTGCAAAAAGGTAAGAAGCTGTCTCACCTCGTCACGGTGTACCCATCTGAGACAGTCCCTAACCTACTAAAGTTAAAAACATATTCTGTACCTGACTTGTGTCATGTCCAAACTTCAAATGTTCAATAAACATGCAACATTACAAGCATGTGAATTGCAGCCTCAAGCACTTGCAATTTATTTATTTATAGTCAGGGTATTTTTCCTACAATTTTTCTCCTTGGTTTTTTTCTAGTCTTGAGGCTGCAATTCACATGCTTGTAATGTTGCATGTTTATTGAACATTTGTTACAGCTCAGTTTTTTTGTGTTTTTTGTCTGTTATCTTGCTTTAATGCAAGTTGGGGGTGCAGCCCTCCTGATACTGAGACTGAACAATTACCTGCTTCTCACTTTTTGCTGTGTATTTAATCTGGGACCCAGCTGACCACTTTACCATTCATATTGAAGTTTGGACATGACACAAGTCAGGTACAGAATATGTTTTTAACTTTAGTAGGTTAGGGACTGTCTCAGATGGGTACACCGTGACGAGGTGAGACAGCTTCTTACCTTTTTGCAAAAATGTATATACTAAGTACCCTGTTATTAAGCACTTGCAATTTATTTATTTATAGTCAGGGTATTTTTCCTACAATTTTTCTCCTTGGTTTTTTTTCTAGTCTTGAGGCTGCAATTCACATGCTTGTAAACTTCTGTGAAACTAAAGCCTGCTTTACACCTTACAATTTCTTGTGGGATCGCATTTGTGATCGCACCCGCACCCATCGTTTGTGCGGCACGGGCAATTTGTTGCCCATGTCGCACAATGCTGTAACCCCCCGTCACACGTACTTACCTTCCTAACGACCTCGCTGTGGGCGGCGAACATCCACTTCCTGAAGGGGGAGGGATGTGCGGCGTCACAGCGACGTCACACAGTGGCCGGCCAATAGAAGCGGAGGGGCGGAGATGAGCGGGACGTAACATCCCGCCCACCTACTCCCTTCAGCATTGCTGGCAGCCGCAGGTAAGCTGTGTTCATCATTCCCGGAGTGTCACACAGAGCGATGTGTGCTGCCCTGGGTACGATGAATGACTCGCCCACCCCAGGGCTATGGGACACCCAGTGCCGGGCCGGACTAGTCCGGGGGTCGTCAGTGGTGGTGGGGCCCGACTCCGTGGCCCTGGTGGGTGTCAGTTTAAAATATGGCTGATGAATTGGGGTTTAATAAAGTTTGTGTTCGTGACGCCACCTGTGGTATGCGGCTATTAAGCCGCCGCTGCTGTGTGAGGCCTCCGGGGTGATGAAGTGGCAGCAATGGTGGTACTGCTCCCCACAGGTGGAGCGGTGCCCCGGGGCACAGTTGGTTCCTGTGGAACAGGCCACCGCAGCTCTACAGCTACCCGTGGCCCTGGGATCCCTTCTGTTCTCTGCTTGGTGTCACCTGGACCCTCTGAGTCCCAGGATCTTCACCAGGAAGCGTCACTTTCTTTCCTTAGCTCCTGACTGACTTGGAGCTCTCTTCCTTCCTCTCCTCCTTGCCTGCCTCCTGCAGGCCTCCTTCTCCTTCCCCACTCTCTCTCGATCTGCTCACACTAGACTTTCCTTTCTGTGTCTGCTCTCATGTGGCTCCTCCCACCTCCCCAGTTGCTCTGATCTACCCTATAGGAGCAGGGATGGGTCTTACGGCCCCTCCCAGCATGCAGCATGGGAGGTTTTCTGCCACTATCCCTGGTCCCAGTGTGTTCCTAGCAATGGATGTAGTGTGGATTTAGCAGGGGACCGGTGTTCACTCCCTTCCTCACCCAGAATGGGGCATCACACCGCTGGATGGGGTGCAATGACCTGTGGCGACGGAAGCCTCAGGGGCGCCACACTCCCCCACAGCGAATCCCAGCACGTCCTCGGGCCGAAAAACAACAACAAGACATGTGGAGAAACTGCAAAAACATTTTTGTGTACACATTAAACTTTAAAACTTTTGAACTTTTCTTCCCTTTATGAGAGGAACAAGTGCTTAAACGTTGCAAACTTCTTATAAAGAAACATCTAAGTGTGCACTTTCAGTCTATTGCACAGTTTGGGCACATCCCCCATAATTCTGGTAGGGGGCACAACTGGTGCAACTATATACATCTTGGCTACAACAAGTCCAGTAGCCCGACAGTTCGTTCAGCTTTCTTAAGCTACAAAAGCAACATACCAGCCACTAAGTCCAGTGGCCTGGTAACACATGACACATACATTTACATTCACCGGGGACCACATTCCAGTTCCGTGGCCCGGTAACATATCAACAAGGGGGTGACTTCTTCAAAAAGCAAAAGGGGCAGTAAGGCAGGAAAGGGTGTCGTCTTCAAAAAGAACATTAGGGCAGCACAAAAGGGACATCTTCACAAAGAATGAGGGGCAGACAGGGACTATGTACAGTTCAGCATCTTCTTTTCCTTTTCACTCACGAGGATAGATGCGGGGGTCCCACTCCGGCATTGCCCCGGGCACCAGGTATGCCGCTGAGATTATTGTCTGGGTCCCCTGGGTGCTGGCCACTGACCTACTGCGGACTGCTGCGGCCTGGGCAGGAATGGGTCTTCTTACACTCACAGCTCGGCGTTCCTGTAATGGACTGCTCATTTGCAGGGAGCTGCCGCGTTCTTGGGGGTCTTGCTTTGGCCGTGCACCGGGCTTCAGACAAGCCATGGAGATCCGGGTCTGTGTCTCCTGCGTGGCTGTTGCTGGCAGGGGAGATGCTGCACGCTGGCATAGTGCGGCGCCACTCCGGTTCTTCTGGGGCTGCCTCTCCCCGCAGGATGTGGACATTCAGCGCATACCATCCGCGGCTCCCCATCAGCCGGGTGTACTCCACGGTGTCACCCGGCTTAGCATCCCACTCTGGGTGGCCTTTGGGCAAGTGCTCCTCGATATCCCGGCAGGCAACAAAAACATCTTTGCTCAGTCCGGGCTCTCTGATGAAGCCCCAGCCGCCTTGTTGTCTGAAGTCGATCACTCGGCCCCTTCTCACCGGGCCCTGGGATCCCTTGAGGGCCTTTCTAATCTGATCTTTGGAGGCCAGGTTGGATGCCTCCTCGGCCCTTCTCTTCTCCTCCTGGGTCTCCCGCTCTCTCTGGAACTCGTCCACCATTTTCTGGCAGGCTAAGGCATTTGCCAGGGGAGTCTCCTTGGGGCGCAGTGGCTGCTGCAGTCTCCCACTCTCAATGGGCGCTGCGTCCCAGTTCACTCCCGGGGATGTCGCTCCCAGGAGGCTTACAGGGGGATTTGGTAGAGGGCCCACTAACTGTTTGGGGTCCACCCCACCCCAGGCGCCGTCTTCGTTGGTTTCCGGCAGGCCTCCGGTGCCCCACCGAGCATCAGCGGGGCCGGCTGGGCAAGCTAGCGGGACGGTGGAGGGACTGGGCGGTGGCGTTTGGTAGGGCCATGGGTCCGGACGGGTCGGGAATAGAAATAGCTCACCCGGACGCTGCTCGGCGGCCTCCCTCCTGTGGCCCACGCTCTCCGGCACCATCGGGTTCCCTCTCCACCGGTCCACCTCCGTTTGCATGCTGTTCAGCCTCCGGACCAGGATTTTCATCTCCTCCCGGAGCAGGTCCAGCTCAGGATCCATCTTCCCGGTTCCTGGTGCGCACTTCTGCAGCCTCTCTGCCATGCTGCTGACCTGGGGAACGCTTGCTGGAACACTGCTCGGGTGCTCGACCACGCCACTCGGCTGCACCCTTTCCCTTCTCGGAGGCGGGGCCGGAGGCTGCACTAGCATCTGGCGCCAGACTGGCGCCCAGCCCATCACCGCCGGCACCGCTCCGCTTGCGATGAGGTACATTTTGGCTCTTGTCTGGTCTGGCATCTAGACTCTTGCTGCCAGCCGGCCAGCTTTTCTAGTCGCCATATCTTCTTCTCCCACCGCTCTCCATGGCGGGCACTTCTTCGCGCTCTTTTGCCAAAACCAAGGGGGCGGGGCTTCTCTTCGCGCCCTTTCTGCTGGCACGCCCCCCTTCTTCCCGCTCTCAGCAGCGCTAATGGCGTCGGTTTTCACAGTAAAACACACAGTTTTGTCACACGGTTCTTCAGGCGCACAGTACCCGGTGGGACCGGGCACGAAATTCTGTTCGTGATGCCAAAATTGACTCGCCCACCCCAGGGCTATGGGACACCCAGTGCCGGGCCGGACTAGTCCGGGGGTCGTCAGTGGTGGCGGGGCCCGACTCCGTGGCCCTGGTGGGTGTCAGTTTAAAATATGGCTGATGAATTGGGGTTTAATAAAGTTTGTGTTCGTGACGCCACCTGTGGTATGCGGCTATTAAGCCGCCGCTGCTGTGTGAGGCCTCCGGGGTGATGAAGTGGCAGCAATGGTGGTACTGCTCCCCACAGGTGGATCGGTGTCCCGGGGCACAGTTGGTGCTTGTGAGTGTCTATGCAGGTGAAATAACAGAGGCAACTCCAAGGGTGCAGTTTCAAGTTCTTTACTCACAATTCTTGTCAAGGCCGGCAGGAACCCTTGGACTGCTGGGACCACTGTCAGGGACCTCCGCCGTTTCTGGGAGATTCTTGGAGTAAATACCGGTACCCTTCTCTCTGGGGTGTCTCTGTCTTCAGCTGTGTTCCTAAGCCTAGCTCTTTTAGGATGAACCTGCTCGGCCTCCACTACAGCCTCCAGGTTGGGGGGTCACCTGTCGGCTGATTACCCCTCTTCTAGAAGTTCTGCTGTGGGCTGTGGCCCGGGGAGTTTACAACATTCCCTGGGCCTCGGTTTTTACTGTTTGGAGATGATTTTGCACTCCCCCGGTTTCTAGGGACCGTCCCCTGCTGCAGCTTGATCCCTCCACCGATGTTCCTGTGGAACAGGCCACCGCAGCTCTACAGCTACCCGTGGCCCTGGGATCCCTTCTGTTCTCTGCTTGGTGTCACCTGGACCCTCTGAGTCCCAGGATCTTCACCAGGAAGCGTCGCTTTCTTTCCTTAGCTCCTGACTGACTTGGAGCTCTCTTCCTTCCTCTCCTCCTTGCCTGCCTCCTGCAGGCCTCCTTCTCCTTTCCCACTCTCTCTCGATCTGCTCACACTAGACTTTCCTTTCTGTGTCTGCTCTCATGTGGCTCCTCCCACCTCCCCAGTTGCTCTGATCTACCCTATAGGGGCAGGGATGGGTCTTACAGCCCCTCCCAGCATGCAGCATGGGAGGTTTTCTGCCACTATCCCTGGTCCCAGTGTGTTCCTAGCAATGGATGTATTGTGGATTTACCAGGGGACCGGTGTTCACTCCCTTCCTCACCCAGAATGGGGCATCACACCGCTGGATGGGGTGCAATGACCTGTGGCGACGGAAGCCTCAGGGGCGCCACATGAACAACAGGATGTGCGATTTTTAGAAAATGAGCGACGTGTCAACGACGAACGAGAAGGTGAGTATTTCTGCTCGTTCATAGCTGTCACACGCTACGATATCACTAACAAGGCTGGATGTGCGTCACTTACGACGTGACTCCGCCGACATCTTGATAGATATATCGTAGCGTGTAAAGCCCGCTTTAGCCTCTGATTGAGCTTCACAGGAGTATCAAAATGGTAGTAAAAAGAGTCTTCAGCAAAAAAGAGTCTTCAGCATGCCTCTACAATGGTGATGGCTTCTGCAACTGATCCATTTCAATGGCCATGTCAGAGATGACAAATGGTTAACATCAATGATCAGAGCTCAGCTAAACATGCTGCTGTTAGGGACAGTTGCCGGTTATGTCTAGCATATGTGGAAGGAGTTCAGCTCCTGAGCCCTCTCCATACTTGCAGACTCCAGTAATGACATACAGGTACGTAATTTTATGCTAGAATATTATCAGTATTACTCTTCGCATATACAGTAAGTATGAAACTTTATAGGCTCTTCCTCCGGGTCCCTGACATGACTGCAAGTCATCAACTATAATTTTACTTCTTGGTCTATCAGCAACCAATGTAATATGAGCACCAAGTCACATAAGCATTTAACCCTATAATATATAAAAATATATGTCCCTGCTTCTTCACATAACCCGTTCAGAATGAAGTAAACTCTCCTTTGGTCAAAACTAGTAATTAGTAGTTATCATAGAAATAGAGATTGTGGGGTTTTCCCACAAGTTAGGGGATAAATGTCTGATTGCTGCGGACGTCATCACTATGACCCTCACTGTCACTAAAACATAGGTACTGATCTCTCCATTCCTCCACATTGCATGTCTCTATTGAGTAGGATTTTGAACAGAGAAGAGATTGAACATGAACTTTACTACTCCATTCAATGTATATGGTGCTAACAAAAACAGAGGTGGATTGTACTTGTTGATCTCTGGCAGATGTGTTTTTTTCAGTGGAGTGGTAGGGTGTATGCTCGACCTCTGCTTAATTCATAGTGCTCCTCATTGTGGTCTTCCATTTGACTTCTGGCATTGGAACTGTCAGGATATTCCTGTACACATGCAAATGTCATCAGATGTCAATTAAATTAATGGTTACTAATGACTAATTAGTATGGTTAGCCTAATACTCTCTAATCTTCATCTGGTTATGTAATGACATTTCAAAGTAACTTACTTGCATACAATGAAATTATTAGTTATAGCACGCTGCATTTATCAGGGCACTGTGTGCATTAAGCTCCAGACATATCATTCATCATCTCTCCGATACACAGAAGAGCTCACATTGCCGAGTGCTCATATGTTCTCTGTGAAAGAGGTGGTACTAAACTTCTCTGGCGGTGGCTTACCTCAAGGAGAACAAAAGGATTGACAGTGTGAAATTGGACATGCCAGATCCTTAAATAGGTATTCTCAAGTTGTCTCTTAGCTAGCTCAGAGTCTACAATTTCCTTACTTCCTGGTTTCTGGTAGGGAAGGCTCTCTTCCCTGAGTGACAGTTCTGGTGAGCAGGAGAGCTGTAGTATTAGTAGAACTATAAAGCTTGGCACAAGTTCTGCTGTAAAACATTAAGCTATCAGTAGTTTGTTTTGAGTATACATTGCTATTGACTCGCCCACCCCAGGGCTAGGGGACACCCGGTGCCGGGCCGGACTAATCCGGTGGTAGTCAGTGGTGGCTGGGCCCGGCTCCGTGGCCCTGGTGGGTGTCAGTTGAATATGTGGCTGATGAGTTGAAGTTAATGTTCGTGACGCCACCTGTGGTATGCGGCTATTAAGCCGCCGCTGCTATGGGAGAACTCCGGGGTGATGTTATGGCAGCTATGATGTTACTGCTCCCCACAGGTGGAGCGATGCCCCGGGATACAGTTGGTGCCCGTGAAAGTCTATGGTGTTGTGTGGCTAACACGGTGCAGGGCCGACAGGCGAGGAAAGAACCAGGCACAAACAACAGTCTCTTTACCTTCTCCTCTTTTACTCTGGGAACAGTCCAGTCCTGGGAGACCGTTACAGGTGGTGATGGGGATCCGGTCGGCCTGGAAGTACTTGGGATGATCTTTCTGGCCAGCTGAGTATGAGGCCTACTCCTGTACTTTGCTTTGTGATGATAGGACCCTGCTTCTCTGAATCCAGCAATGGCCCTCTTTGCTGCTGGGACCGATGGCACGTCCCTTCTTTCTGTAGGTGGCTGCGCAGACCCTCTCTCTGGTGCTTCTCCGCTGGAGTCCACACCGGGCCCTGATGCTGCAGCTGTACCTTGGATGTTTCTGGGCCAGGGGCTTGCAGCTCTCCTGCCCTTCGGACTCGGCTACCAGGGGCGGATTTTATACCCTGGCAACCACAGACTCCGATGTCTGAGTCTCTCTGCTGCCTCTCAGCTATTCCTGCTTCTCTGGGCCAAGCTGCTCCAGCTCTAGGCCCCAGATTCACAGGACAGCTCACTCTGCGTCTGTTCACTTCCACTACTCCCTACAGACTGGCTGCACTTCCTCCCTCTGGTCAGGTAGAGGAAGGCTCCCTGGAATTCCAGGTTCAGAGCTCCCCCTGCTGGCCGGAGGGAGAACTGTGTTGGGTGTTAAACCTGCTGGCCAATGGATCTCCCAACTACCTCCAGGCTCAGCATTAACCCTTTGGGAGGGCAATGCTGCTGTGGCGACCAGGTCCTAGGGCGCCACACTCCCCCTTAGTTAAATTCAGTACTCCCGGACTGTGGAAACAAAACATAACATGTCATACATTTCATCCCAATATGGGAGGCACATTATTTTTAACGTTACAACTTCAGACAGTACTATAAGAGTCCAGTGTGGCTCCCTGCCGGGTGTCCATTACACTGCTCCATGGGGGACCCGCCGCGATCAAACCCCCAACGTAGGCTCTGGGCGTGCGTCAGAGCATTGATGACCCCACTCTATGCACGCCGGACGGGTTTTTCTTCAGGGGTGTTGAGCACACTGGTGCTAACTATAAACAATTTAGGTGTTGGCCACCCATAGTCCAGTGGCCCAATTGTCCATTTTCGCAATCACAAAAAAAAACATTTTGTACACGACATTACAGACTTTTCACATAACTATTTACATTCTAATAAATACTCTTTCTTTATATAGTTGATTCCCTATACCTTAGAGGGGGTTGTCCCCGAGTGCTGCGTTGAGACCTGCGTAGCTCTGGTGTTTGTCCCTGACTACTTAGTGTGTCTCCTATCTCAGCACTACCGGTAGGCCTAACCCCAATAGGTATGCATGATGATTGCCTATGTGGTCTAGGAGTCGCCAAGGGTATGACAGGTTCACCACTGACAGGGGGTTGATCCTCCTGTTCCACTGCTGGCGTGTCACCGCGTGTCGGGGCGGACGGTTCTTTGGGTGGATCCGGAACCTGTTCTGTTTCTGGCTCGACCAACTGTGGGAACGTCAGGACCGGTACCACTACGGCACCATTTATGCGGGTCCAAGTCTT
Organism: Anomaloglossus baeobatrachus; assembly: GCF_048569485.1. Lineage (NCBI taxonomy): Eukaryota > Metazoa > Chordata > Amphibia > Anura > Aromobatidae > Anomaloglossus > Anomaloglossus baeobatrachus. The sequence goes on from NC_134353.1 coordinate 674,097,828, forward strand.
GGGGAATTTGCCGAGGATCGTTTGTATCATCTCTTCCCCTTCTTCTCGAACTTCCTCCACTTCCCTTTGAACTTTGCACCGCTCAGGGCACGTCTTCAGGCGGTCTCTGGATATTGCTTGACAAGTCTTGCCTTCGTCCTTGCTTATGAGGCACACCTTACTGTTGTCAAAGTTGGAGGGGATAATGGTGTAGGGCTCGTTCTCCCACTGATCATCCAATTTATGCGTCCTCCGCTTCTTCTTGAGGACTTGTTCTCCAGGTGCTAAGGGAGTTGCTGGGGCCGTTTGATTGTACTGCTGCTCTTGTCTTGTTCTGGCTTGAGACAGGCTCCTCTCTACGCATTCCTGGACCTTACGGTACTGCTGCTGCCGTTCTGTATCCCAATCCTCTATTTCTTGAACCGCCTCAGGCGACACAGTCCCCATCTCAAAGTCTACAGGCAACCTGCCAGGTCTGGCTCGCATCAGGTAAGCGGGGCTGCAGTTGGTCGAATTTACTGGGATATGGTTGTACAGGTCGACCAGATCTGGCAGCTTCTCTGGCCATTGGTTCCTTTCTTCCAGAGGTAGAGTCTTCAGCATATCAATAACCACATGGTTCATTTTCTCGCACAGTCCATTGGTTTGGGGGTGGTACGGTGTTGTTCTGATTTTCTTACAACCGTACATGTTACAAAACTCTTGGAACACCTCCGCCTCGAACGCAGGGCCTTGATCGGTCAGTACCCTTTCCGGATAACCGTGAGGCCGGCAAAAGGATGCCTGGAACGCTTTAGCTGCTGTTCTGGCTGTCTGGTCCTTCACAGGCACTACTACCAGGAAACGAGAGTAATGGTCCACAATTGTGAGGGCGTACACATAGCCTGACCGGCTTGGTGTTAACTTCACGTGGTCCAGGGCCACCAACTCCAGGGGCTGCTTCGTAACAATTGGCTGTAGGGGAGACCTTTGGCTGGCATCATCCTTCCGCCTCAGGTTACACGGGCCACAGTCTCGGCACCACTTCTCGATCACCTTTCTCATGTGCACCCAATAGAACCGATCACGGAGTAGGGCCTCCAACTTCTTCCACCCAAAGTGGCCTGCGTTATCATGATAAGCTGCTAGGACCATTGGAGCATCCCTCTGCGGAACCACGATCTGCCAGACAAGTTCATTTGTTCGCCAGTTGACGTGTCTCTTGCAGAGCTTGCCTTGGTAGGTGAACAGTCGTCCCCTCTCTTTCCACAACTGCTGGGCTTCTTCTGGAGCATCTGGACCAAGATGAGTCTCAGCTTGTGCTAGCTTTTCTTTGACCAATCGCACCGCCGGGTCACCGTTCTGTGTCTCTTCCCAATTATGGTGGAGTAATGGGTTAACCGGGACCTCGTGTTGGCTCGAGCGCTTCACTCCCACAGCATGCTCACACTGGGAAACGCCCTGATGATGGAAAGCCGGTAACTCTATCTCTTCGAGTTCATCCAGGTCTTCTCCAGATTCGGGTAAGTGAGGCATTCTGGACAGCGCATCAGCATTGTTATTCTTCTTGCCAGCCCGGTACTTGATGGTAAAGTCAAAGTTAGACAGCCGGGCCATCCATCGCTGTTCCAACGCCCCTAACTTGGCTGTTGCCAGGTGTGTCAACGGATTGTTGTCCGTGAAGATGGTGAACTTGGCCGACGCCAGATAGTGTTTGAAGCGTTCAGTCACTGCCCAAACAATAGCGAGGAACTCCAGCTTGAAGGAACTGTAATTTTCTGGATTCCTTTCTGTGGGCCGAAGCTTCCTACTGGCGTACGCTATCACCTTCTCCCTGCCTCCCTGCACCTGGGACAAAACGGCTCCCAGGCCCACGTTGCTGGCGTCTGTATACAGTACAAACGGCTGGCTGTAGTCAGGGTAGGCCAGAATTTCTTCTCCCGTGAGAGCCCCTTTCAGCTGGACAAAGGAGGTTTCTAGTTGGCTGCTCCATTCAAATGGAGGGCTCTGCTTCTTAGCCTGCTTTGGCTGGCCCACCAGGAGATCTTGAAGGGGCGCTGCTATCTTGGTGAAACCATCAATGAACCTTCGGTAGTAGCCCACCAGCCCAAGGAACTGCCGCACCTCCTTTACCGTGGTGGGTCTTGGCCAGTCCTTGATTACGGTGACTTTCTCCGGATCAGGTGCCACACCTTCTGCGCTGACCACATGACCCAGGTACTGTACCTTTGGCTTCAAGAGGTGACATTTGGACGGCTTGATCTTCAGGCCATATTTTGACAAAGACTCGAACACTTCTGCTAAGTGCTTCAGGTGGTCTTCATAAGTCTTGGAGTAGACTATGACGTCATCCAGGTACAACAGCACGGTTTCGAAGTTGTGGTGGCCCAAGCAGCACTCCATCAACCGTTGGAATGTCCCTGGGGCGTTGCAGAGCCCGAATGGCATGCAGTTGAACTCGCAGAGGCCCATCGGCGTCGTGAATGCAGTCTTCTCCTTGTCCGCCTCTGCCACGGGAACCTGCCAATACCCACTGGTGAGATCCAAGGTGGAGAAATAGTTAGCTGACTTTAAGGCTGTTAGTGACTCCTCTATTCTGGGTAGGGGATAAGCATCTTTATGTGTAATGCGGTTAATTTGCCTGTAATCTACACACATTCTCATTGTACCATCCTTTTTCTTTACGAGCACTAGTGGAGCTGCCCAGGGGCTACAACTATCTCTGATAACCCCAGCCTCCTTCATTTCCCGTAACATTTCTTTGGCACGCTGATACTGTGCGGGGGGTACAGGGCGGTATCTCTCTTTAACGGGAGGATGATCACCCGTGGGGATTTGATGTTTAACCCCTTTCACCTGCCCAAAATCTAGGGGGTGTTTGCTGAAGACCCGCTCGTACTCCTGTACCACCCGGTAAACCCCATTCTTTTGGTGTGAGGGGGTGGAGTCGGTGCCCACATGTAAGTTTTGGCACCAGTCTTCCAGCTGCCCCTTGGAGCCCTTGTCTTCCGCCTGGTCGGACGGGATCAAGGGTTCCACTGCTTTGATGGTGTTGTTGCTGACAGTGTACAGTTTTGCTACAGTGGCGTACCGGGGCAATTTGGCTTCCTCCTCCCCACAATTCAGGACACGGATGGGCACTCTCCCCTTGCGGACGTCTGCTACCCCTCTGGCTATCAGGACTCCAGGCCTACTGTCTGAATACACCGGTTCTACCAAGGCATGGTAATCCTGACCCTTGAGGCCTATTGCTGCCCGACACCAGATCAACATTTCACTTCTTGGGGGTATTGCAATGGGTAGGGGGTCACTTACCCTCACACTGCCAATTTCTCCTCCGGCCAGCTCCACCTGCTGCCTCCTCATCAGGGCTCTGATCTCCCTCTGTAGGGCACGCTGCTGCCCGGAGCTGGCAGTTTCAGACGCCTGCTGCAACAAAATTATCACTTCGGCAATACAATTTTCTATCACATTTGTACCAATGGTTACCAGCGGGTCAGATTCTTTGCGATCAATATCTACAATTATCATCCCCTGACATGGCAATTCCACCCGCCCCACTTTAATGGTTACTTCTTTATACCCAATTTGAGGTAAGGGCTGACCATTACTGGCCACAATTGTTAAATCATCATCTGGGCCATGGTCAATGTCTGAATCAGCCCAATATCTTTTGTACAGTTTATAGGGGATGGTCGTTACCTGGGACCCAGTATCCAGGAGGGCATTCAAAGGGATCCCATCCAGCACAATAGGAAGGACCGGTCGTCCTCCCACATACTTGCTGCGGCTGGGGGTTGAGCCGGGCTTCCTTACACCTGGGGGTCGGCTCCTGGCCCCAGGCTCGGCCCATTTAAAGGACAGTATCGTGCAATGTGGCCCGCCTGGCTGCAGCGGCGGCAAATCGGTTGTCCCGTTGAATCATACCGGTCTGTGTCTCTGCCTCGGGTCGGCGGAACCCTCCTCTGTCGCATCCATGGGACGTCATCTGGGCTGGAGGCCAACTCGATTTTTGCAGGCGATGGGGTCACTTGTAGGGACTGCACGATCTTGGCAAGGGCAGCTACAGTCTTGGTCAGCTCCTGGAACTGCTGTCTGAGCTCTGCAGTGGGATCCTTATCCAGGGACTGCGCCTCAGCCCCTGCAGTGGCTCGTGTTGCAGGCACCACCCCGGGGTACGTGATAGCAAGAGGCCGGAGGGGCACTGGGTCATTCGGTGTAGATTCTCTCAGTACCCGGATGGCCTGGTCCTTAAACTTTGCAAAGTCCAGAGCAGGGTTCTGCAGGACCATGATACGCAGCTGGGTCCTGTGGGCATCTGACAGGAGCCCCTCTATGAACTGCTCAGTTAGGAGTTTGTGTTCTTCACGTACACTCTCTGGGTCCACTTGTTTAACCGCTTTCAGGGCCTCCTGCAGGTTTAAGGCATAGTCCCTTATGCTGTCTGTGGGCCGCTGCTTGCACCCAAAGAATCTCATCTTTATCTCTGCTGCGGTGCGGGTGTCAAAAGTACTCTTTAGCTTGGCCAGTATCTGGGTTACTGTCCCTTTATCTGTATCAGGCCAGGACTTCACTTCACGCTGGGCTGCGCCGGCTAGCTGTCCCATTAATATGCCCACCTTCTGGCTCTCAGTCAGCGGATACACCCGGAATAAGCTGTGCAGGCTTTCTCTGAAGTCGCTCAAGGTATGGGACTCCCCGGAATACTGCGGCAGCCATTCTGCGCCCGGTATGTACGGCATGGTGATCGGCATTACCGGCGCTACAGCGGGGGATGGGGCGACGGCGACAGGGATCGCTTCGGCGGGCGCTGCGGCGTCTCGGGCTATGGCAGCCACCTGCCCTCCCTCTGCGTCGGACATCTTCCTCCCCCTTAGTGAACCTTACCAGGCTCCGTTCACTTTTCAAATTTCCTTCCGGGTCGCGCGGGGTTAACAGCGCTCTGCTCTGATGGCGCGCTCCCTTCGCGCTCTTTGTCAGGCACGCCCCCCTTCTTCCTGCGCTCAGTGAGGATAATGGCGGCGGCAGTTTTCAAACAGTGAAACACGCAGTAATACAGTCTTTAAAGCGCAATTATTCAGGCGCACAGTACCCGGTGGAACCGGGCACGAAATCCTGTTCGTGACGCCAAAAGTTGACTCGCCCACCCCAGGGCTAGGGGACACCCGGTGCCGGGCCGGACTAATCCGGTGGTAGTCAGTGGTGGCTGGGCCCGGCTCCGTGGCCCTGGTGGGTGTCAGTTGAATATGTGGCTGATGAGTTGAAGTTAATGTTCGTGACGCCACCTGTGGTATGCGGCTATTAAGCCGCCGCTGCTATGGGAGAACTCCGGGGTGATGTTATGGCAGCTATGATGTTACTGCTCCCCACAGGTGGAGCGATGCCCCGGGATACAGTTGGTGCCCGTGAAAGTCTATGGTGTTGTGTGGCTAACACGGTGCAGGGCCGACAGGCGAGGAAAGAACCAGGCACAAACAACAGTCTCTTTACCTTCTCCTCTTTTACTCTGGGAACAGTCCAGTCCTGGGAGACCGTTACAGGTGGTGATGGGGATCCGGTCGGCCTGGAAGTACTTGGGATGATCTTTCTGGCCAGCTGAGTATGAGGCCTACTCCTGTACTTTGCTTTGTGATGATAGGACCCTGCTTCTCTGAATCCAGCAATGGCCCTCTTTGCTGCTGGGACCGATGGCACGTCCCTTCTTTCTGTAGGTGGCTGCGCAGACCCTCTCTCTGGTGCTTCTCCGCTGGAGTCCACACCGGGCCCTGATGCTGCAGCTGTACCTTGGATGTTTCTGGGCCAGGGGCTTGCAGCTCTCCTGCCCTTCGGACTCGGCTACCAGGGGCGGATTTTATACCCTGGCAACCACAGACTCCGATGTCTGAGTCTCTCTGCTGCCTCTCAGCTATTCCTGCTTCTCTGGGCCAAGCTGCTCCAGCTCTAGGCCCCAGATTCACAGGACAGCTCACTCTGCGTCTGTTCACTTCCACTACTCCCTACAGACTGGCTGCACTTCCTCCCTCTGGTCAGGTAGAGGAAGGCTCCCTGGAATTCCAGGTTCAGAGCTCCCCCTGCTGGCCGGAGGGAGAACTGTGTTGGGTGTTAAACCTGCTGGCCAATGGATCTCCCAACTACCTCCAGGCTCAGCATTAACCCTTTGGGAGGGCAATGCTGCTGTGGCGACCAGGTCCTAGGGCGCCACACTATCACTATATTTACACACAGAGATGACAGGGCATTTGTACAAGCACATGACTTAGGGTACCTTCACACTTAGCGATGCAGCAGCGATCCGACCAGCGATCTGACCTGGTCAGGATCGCTGCTGCATCGCTACATGGTCGCTGGTGAGCTGTCAAACAGGCAGATCTCACCAGCGACCAGTGAACAGCCCCCAGCCAGCAGCGACGTGCAAGCGACGCTGCGCTTGCACGGAGCCGCCGTCTGGAAGCTGCGGAGACTGGTAACTAAGGTAAACATCGGGTATGGTTACCCGATGTTTACATTAGTTACCAGCGCACACCGCTTAGCTGTGTGTGCAGGGAGCAGGGAGCCGCGCACACTGAGCGCTGGCTCCTTGCTCTCCTAGCTACAGTACACATCGGGTTAATTAACCCGATGTGTACAGCAGCTACATGTGCAGAGAGCAGGGAGCCGCACACACTGCTTAGCGCTGGCTCCTTGCTCTCCTAGCTGCTGTACACATCGGGTTAATTAACCCGATGTGTACAGCAGCTACATGTGCAGAGAGCCGGAGCCGGCAGCACAGGCAGCGTGAGAGCTGCAGAGGCTGGTAACTAAGGTAAATATCGGGTAACCACCTTGGTTACCCGATGTTTACGCTGGTTACAGCTTACCTCAGCTGTCAGACGCCGGCTCCTGCTCCCCTGCTCGCTTCATTTGCCGCTCTCTCGCTGTCACACACAGCGATCTGTGTGTCACAGTGGGAGAGCGCCTTTGAAGAAAACGAACCAGGGCTGTGTGTAACGAGCAGCGATCTCGCAGCAGGGCCCAGATCGCTGCTCATTGTCACACACAGCGAGATCGCTAATGAGGTCACTGCTGCGTCACAAAAAGCGTGACTCAGCAGCGATCTCGGCAGTGAGCTCGCTGTGTGTGAAGCACCCCTTAGGACAGTGAGAGCCGTGATTAGGAGACCTGCTCTCAAGCAAGTGATTGTTGGGGATGGTGATTTTGCTATATTCATAACAGCAGCTTGTGAGGAGGTGAGAAGGAGAGGAAAGGAGGTGAGCAGATAACTGTTGTAAATAAATCAATGGGCTGGAAGGAAGTGGCTAGTATGTTAGGAGGGAACCTCTTTCATGGAATGTAACTGCTGCACATTTTTCATTGGATCTGGGCAGGCCAAGCTCCATGGAAAACAGCTGTACAATATGACAGATATAAGCTCTCTCTGCAAGATAGAAAAAGCAAGTCAGTTGCATACTGACATATTTTTGTTGTCTTATTAATTAAAGCAATTTAATAACTTGAGAATACCCTTTTAATTCCCCAAGCAATTATCTGCCACGGGCACACATATACAGTAGACTTTCGACTGTTGATATCGGCAGATTCTGTCAATGTTAGTCTAGAGTGAATGTGTAATTTTAGCAATAGGTTTTACTATACACAATGCAGTTATACTTTTTTTGGAACTCATATAGATCAAGGAAGAAGACAAGGGTCCAGCACCTACATCTCCCCCACCGCTATTTTCAGCCATTCCTGGTGGATTCATCAAACAGCTTGTTCGGGAGACTGAAAAAGAAGCAAAGGAAAAAGTTAAAGAATTGAAGGAAAAGACAGTAAGTGCAAAATATATAATAGATATCAACCAGATGACTTTTTATAAGAATAAACGGCACGTTTACACCTTTCATTTACTGACTTTTCTTATATCAGTGCTGTCCACTGAAAATAATGAGAATTAAGAGAAAAGCAAAGTTTAGAAAATGAAGAAGAATAAGGTAGAGATGGAAAACACACTATACAGAGATCTATTGTAAAAAAACAAATATAGAAAATTAGGTAACTTCAGATTCTCCTAATGAGAATGACTGGAGTGATTGGAATACTTAGGCTGTCTGAGATATTATGATTATTATTTTATTTTTGTAGATGGTTATGGTTTACATGTCACAAGATTGCAAAACATACAACCAAGTGAAAAGATTTACAACTTATATCATAAATTGGTAGACATCCCACAAATACAAGGTTACAATATTCATTTATGAACTTCCAAACTTAGATATAAGCTTTTCGCAAAAATTCAGACTGAGTTTCATTTTGTAGTCCTTAGGCTAGGGCTGCTTGGTGACTTTGGTCATGTGATCACATTGCATGACCAAAAAATGTGTAAAAATTCCTTAAAAAGTGCAGTTGCATTGAAGTTCCCTATTTCTGTATGTCATTTAGTTGATAGTTGCCTTTGATTTAGCAACTACACATTGACACTAAACAGAAAAAAAACATAGACTCAGCACAAATGATCTGAAATTCTTATTTCCAGTTACAGCAAAGCTGGGATCTTGCAATCTTGGCGTTTGGCCGAGAATATAGTGTGACTATGGGTTTGGTTCCACTTGCATACCGCTTCCGATGTGAGAGCATTGGAAGCGATATGCTAATGACCCTCTGCTCCGAGTGTTAGCTGATCTTGCGATCGCATCACAGGTGCGGAGAAGAGGGAGAAACACTTTCTCCTCATCTCCTCTGCTGTCTGTCTCTGCATAATTCACACTGCAGTTGCACAACATGCGAGTGCAGTGCGATGTTTCACACGCTCCCATATACTTGTGTGGGGGTGCGTGAGCCGAGACTCGCTGCAAAACGTAGCATGCTGCAATTCATTCCACATGATGCTTTGGCATGAAAAATCAATTGCAGATGGACGCTGCCCCATAGTCTGGTGTGTTTTATCGGATTGCACTCACGTATGAAAATCGCAAGTGGAACCGAGCCCTATAGGCGACTACAGGGTGGGAGGTGTATAGTCTGCTGCAACCCCCAGAAAGGGTTTTCCCGCCCACTCCAGTTGATTGACAGGTCTTTCCCTTGTGTAACCATACTGTAGGCGTGGGGAAAAGCCAGCCAGGGGCTGCAGTGGACAATACAGGTCTCTCCCTATAGTCCCCGGCTTTTCAAACTAGCTTTTTTCAGAATTTCAAAGTAACACAGAGCTGCCTGCAGTTGTACTGACTCATTCTGCTTGTATTTTGGGTACCATGAATCTAATGATAAGTTCCATTTAATGTTCTTTTATTTGTAATTTGCAAATCGTATCAAGACAAGAGACCTGTCTGTCCAAAATTTGCCTAACAATGTGACTGTGCTTTGTTGTTTTTTTATTTGCAAGGTAAATAAGCAGTTTAATATGAGCTTTCAGTTACAGAAATAGTCATTTCAGGCGACCCTCCATGATGAGCTGGGAGCAGAAGGATGGCTAATTAGAAAGGAAGATGGTATATCAATACTTATTCATAAAACAAAGCATGGTTGACAAAGGCCAATATGGCTGAAACATTGCATGGCCAGTGACATAAAGACACCATATACTTGGAATGAAGTTGGAGTGAAGAAGATTTCATTATTTTTGTGGATTATCAGTGTTTTGTGGACCCGGACAATGTATTGCTCTGTGTCCATCTATTGGAATTAAGGAGTATACGGCTTCCTGTTCTAAGATTGATCAAAAGTTGCTATATTTGTGTTTCAAGTTTTCTTTTTTTTTTTTTTCTTTTTTTAAATTGTCCTCCCCTTTTGTGTCTTGATGTTAAATTTATTTTTATTTTTCTATGAGTAGCATTTATTCTATTTCTACAGTACCAATTATCATTGATTATTTATAGTTTATTCTATTACTACAGTAACGTTATTATTTATTACTTATAGGTGAAACAAGATCTGCCACCTGATAATTTAAAGGTAAAAAATGTTAAAGTTAATATTGTCTTGATGAGAGGATTGCTTAAAATGAAATACTATTAGGCCATGTGCGCACTTTGCGTTTTTACCTGCGTTTCAGCTGCGTTTTGAACTGCAGCGTTTTCATGCCAAAATGCATGCGTTTTGATTTTCCAGCAAAGTCTATGGGAAATGCTGATTTCTTGTGCGCACTTTGCTGTTCAAAACGCTGCGTTTAATTTGCATATTTTTGGGCAAAAACCATGCGTTCAAAGAAGCATCTTGTCAATTGTTTTTGCCATTTGGGCTGCGTTTTGCTAACATTGAAGTCAATGAGAAGTTGCAAAAAGCAAGAAACATCCAAATTCCAGCGTTTTACCTGCTTTTTAGCTGCAGAAAACATGCGTTTTGGACTACATAAACGCATGCGTTTCTGACATCAAAATAATGGAATGATATATCCCTTTACACACACACATAGTCCGACAATTAAATTATTGAAAAATATTAATTTATTGTTATTTTAGCCATAAATAGTATAAAACCGCTATAATTATATTAAATATAACTATTTTCTTTATGATTTAAATAATTATATTTGTTTTCTTTTTTTTTCCTTTTTTCATAGTGTTTGACTGTTTAAACTTTATTTAGCAGTGTCTTTATGTTCAAAATGCATCTGTCTTTACGCAATGGAAAAGCATGTAAAAAGCGCTAAAAATGTGACTAAAACGCGGTAAATACGTACGCGTATTTATTGCGTTTCTGTGGTCAAAAGCAACTTTGGCAAAAGCAATTTCTGCCAGAGGATGCGTTTTGAACTGCAACTACCTCGACGCAAAGTGCGGACATAGCCTTAATATTACTAAAGGTCTGATTTTTCCCCGGAAGCAGTTGTATTGTCGATAGTCCATGCCTGCTACTAGAGTTCAGCTTTAGCCATTGTAATTGCTATCAGCTGCAATACCAGACCTGGCCAAGTGGGGTGCTGTTTCTAGAAAAAAGCAATAACTTTTTTCTAATCTTGGACTACACCTTTAAAAATTATATTATAGACACAAACATATATAGCTAATTTAACATTTATCAGTCATATTTAACATTATATTTATTATTATTATTGGCTTTCTCTTTATGGAGAGTCATGGTAGCACTAAACAAGTTGTTTAAAATGTACACAAGATAAGAAATATCCTTACAAGTAAAATCTTACACACTGCACTTCTATGTAATATCGATACTAATGTACAATGCAATAGGCGTATATAGAAGCTTGTAATGTACAAGTGTGGTGCCCCTGACCTGGTCAGGCACCACTGAGTACTGCACCCATGCTGGGGACAGTGCAACACAGGTAATCCAGAAGGCTGACCGAGGTGTGACTACACAGGCGCATAGTGATCAGGTCTCACACATGTACCTTTGAGAGGACCCCTGGGGATCCCAGGAGGGGGCAAAGCCTTCACCTCCACTGGAAGGGTGGAGGGGGCAAAGCCTCCATCTCCAATCAAGGGGTGTGGTAGAGAGCCTGGTTGCTAGGTGGCGTAGGCAGGCACAAGAGGGAGAAGGAGGAGAACAGTCTGAAGCAGAGTGTGGAGGAGTGAGGAGCATGGAAGTGCAGCTCTGACAGGAGCAGCAGTGCAGGTCCCTCAAGTGAGCCGGTTTAGTGTGCAGCTCAGGGAGAGCAGAAGCAGCCCCTGGAGCTGTTGCAGTCTAACAGCGTCCGCGCAGTGACTACCGACGGGGGAGAACGGTCACCTGGTAGTGCTGCCCGAACTCCACACACAGCTAGAGAGAGAGCAACGTAGTGGAAAGTACGGAGACTGTCAGGGAGTACCAGGCCCAAACGGGCGGCAGATCCCGGTGCGGGGATAGATCCACCTTTCCTTGCTAAACCTGCCGGTGTGGGGCCCTCAAAGCCCACGCCACAACACCCCAAAAGCCGCAGCCACGTAGCCACAGTTAGGGCCCATAGTTCACAGGAGGCAAGCAGCTGGAGTGATCTGGTCCAGGCGACAAGCAAACGGCAAACAGACGAGGGGAGCAGCTACTTCCCTGGGTGACCCCAATAGGGACTAAAAGTCGGGGTTACCACAAACCACAGAAGGGCTAAGGAAGGCGAGTCGGTAGCCACCCTCATCAGTCAGCCTGAAGGATACCTGGTTCCAGCCTGGTTCATCCCAGCTACGCCCGGGTTACTCACCCTGCCATCAACTGTGAGTAAAACCCCTGAAAGACATCCTGCTTGTATTGAGTTATTCTGCGCCTTGTGGTTCTACACACCTACACAGGGCCCTGGGGCTTGCCTCACTCTCAGGAGGCTACTCCAACTGACTGCACCTATCATCAGCCCCAGGCACCCTTAATCTGCAGTGGCGGTCCCCACTGACCGCAATTCTGAGAGTGGCGTCACGACAATCCTAGAAGAAGATCTCCTACCTGTGACCAGACTGATCCAGTGGAGTCCCTGAAGGTAATGCACCGACACAGCACTTGTGGGGCTTCACATCTGGCGTCACGAACAGGATAAGGACTAGACCTGTTCAGACAGGTGACCATGTGCCTGGGCGGTCCGCTTGGAAAATTGGAAGCGCCGCCATATTGCCACCATGAAAAGCGCGCTGAAAAACAACAGCAGCCCGCGCTGGGAGAAGTTACCGCCCACAAAGAGGTGTGGCTACCCAGAGATCCCCTGCAGAGTCCTGACCTCGCAAGTGAAGAGAGCGGAGGCGTTCAGAGACGTCGGGACAGAAAGGGAGCCAGAAGTCTGCTGCTGGAAGAGGCAGAGCAGAAACTGAAGAGCCTGCTACTGGAGGCAGCGACGAGTCCGCTGCTGGGAAATCGTGCAGAAGAAGGCGCAGAGGAAATGGCGTCTGAACGCAGAAACCCAGAGCCAGGCTCCGCTGCCTGGTGGTATCGGGAACTTGCCCAGTTCTGCGACCGACTGGAGACCCGGGTCGTAGAGCAGATCAGAGAAGAACGCATGGAGCTTCTGGAGATGGCTGCAGCGGTTCAGGCCTACGAGGGGAGAGCCACGCGACGAGTGCCAGACCGAGCGGCGACGACTCAGACCCCGATGGTGCCACCGATGGGTGAGTCCGGTGTTGCCCCTGCCAACGCGAGTGCCCCGACCCCTGCTGCCACGCCCGCGGTCCCTGAAGAGGCGCCCGGCGCGGCGACGCAGGACCAGGCCGCAGCAGCGACGCCCAGCCCAGCCTGCACAGCTCCCATCGCAGCTGCGACGCTGAACCAGGCCGCAGCAGCGATGCTCTGCCCGGCCCGCAAAGATCCGGCTGCCGCCGCAACCCTCATCCACGCCGCAGGTGTGACGCTGACCCAGGCCGCCGCCATGCTAGGCCCGGCCCGCCAAGACAAGAATGTACCTCTGTTTACCCCGGCCCGCAAGGCCAGAGCAGACACCGCTCCCCAGTCTAAGGAAGTCCCTGCTAGGAAGTCCCTGATAGGAGAGGACCCCGAATACTGGAAGCTGAAGGCTGACCTAGAGGCCCAGTTCCCACAGGAGATGGTGGACCGGTATCTGCTCCCTCCGCACACCCCCAAGGCGACTTCTGCAGTAACCACGCCAAAGAGTCCCCCGCCCGGGCCTGCTGATGACCACCCATCCCCGGCGCTGCCACAACAGGAGTGCTCAGAAGAACTAAGGGGGAGAGGAGGCCAGGAAGCTGAGGAGCTGACCCCGGAGCCATCAGCAGTGGATCCATGCCCCGAGCCGGAGATGCTGCCGTATTCCCGCTGGGATGAAGAGGAAGAATTGCCCCGAAACCTCACCTGGGGGCCTGCAGGCAGTGAAGTAACAGCCCAGCAGAATCCAGCCCGTAGGACACGGCGCCGGAGCAGAACCAAGCTTTCCCCTGCACCGCCGTCTCCAGAACAGAAAAACGAAGTCATGGCCAGAGACTTGGAAGAGAAACGGTTCCTGAGAAGGGCCAAATCCCAGGTCAGAGGCCCACTTTGTCGGGGAGTTGTGGAAGACTTCAGCTTGAAGAGTGGATATGGCTTCATAGTAGCTCCTGGTATGAAAGAAGGCATATTCGTGAATAGAAGGGATGTTAGAGCCCATTTGCCCAGAGGACATCCAGGAAGGAACCTACAGATGGGAGATACAGTGGAATTCACCATGCACCAAGGAGAAAGAGGATGGTATGCACTTGACGTTACACCATGTCCCAGAAGTCCCTACAGAAACCCTACTGTCTCAACAACAGAAAAAGAAACAGATACAGAAGAAGAAAGGAAAGATAAAGAACCCACTGATGAGACTACCTCCGATGATGAGAGAAATGAAGAAAGCAACAGGTGCCGCAGCCCTACAGGCCCAAGCCCTGGTAAGGAGGAATCCATGTGAATAACGTAAGAAATACAGCAAGTTACCAGTTTGACAAGTTTTGAAAAGTTTGCAACGTTAATGTTTAAGAAATGTGCCCACATGAACTAATGTGAGAAACCCATGAACCTTAAGGCTATGAACTGGCTATAGCCACAAACTCTCGCAGTGTAAATAGTTACCCCAGAGGTACCACCACCAGAGCCAGCCTGTTTAGGGGCCTTGGCTCGCCTGCAACCAGGGAGCACGTCCGTTTATGGGGCCTTGGCTCGCCTGCAACCAGAGAGCATGCCTGTTTATGGGGCCTGGCTCTCCACCACAAAGAGGGTACCTGGTCAGCACCAACTGCGGAGGCCGCCTCTACATCCTGCCAGAAGAGGCTGAAGGCGCGGATCCACCAGGCCAGGTATACCCTGAAACCACCAGCCCATGAAAGCCGCCTCTACATCCTGCCAGAAGTGGCTGAAGGCGCGGCCAACGGGAGAGGCAGATTGGAGGAAAGGTCTGGGGAAACGGATGGCCCAGACCTGGTTACCAAAAGAAACCGGTGACCTGCCTCCTGAGAGGGTTTTGGGTGGGTTAGCGGACTTGTGGGTGGAGGGTGGTGATGTATGGTACCTGGTGGTTTTAAAATGTTTTACCATGTTTTAATGTTTTATGCATTTTAAAATGTTGTCTTGCAGCCCGAGGACGTGCTGGTGATAACTAAGGGGGAATGTGGCGCCCCTGACCTGGTCAGGCACCACTGAGTACTGCACCCATGCTGGGGACAGTGCAACACAGGTAATCCAGAAGGCTGACCGAGGTGTGACTACACAGGCGCATAGTGATCAGGTCTCACACATGTACCTTTGAGAGGACCCCTGGGGATCCCAGGAGGGGGCAAAGCCTTCACCTCCACTGGAAGGGTGGAGGGGGCAAAGCCTCCATCTCCAATCAAGGGGTGTGGTAGAGAGCCTGGTTGCTAGGTGGCGTAGGCAGGCACAAGAGGGAGAAGGAGGAGAACAGTCTGAAGCAGAGTGTGGAGGAGTGAGGAGCATGGAAGTGGAGCTCTGACAGGAGCAGCAGTGCAGGTCCCTCAAGTGAGCCGGTTTAGTGTGCAGCTCAGGGAGAGCAGAAGCAGCCCCTGGAGCTGTTGCAGTATAACAGCGTCCGCGCAGTGACTACCGACGGGGGAGAACGGTCACCTGGTAGTGCTGCCCGAACTCCACACACAGCTAGAGAGAGAGCAACGTAGTGGAAAGTACGGAGACTGTCAGGGAGTACCAGGCCCAAACGGGTGGCAGATCCCGGTGCGGGGATAGATCCACCTTTCCTTGCTAAACCTGCCGGTGTGGGGCCCTCAAAGCCCACGCCACAACACCCCAAAAGCCGCAGCCACGTAGCCACAGTTAGGGCCCATAGTTCACAGGAGGCAAGCAGCTGGAGTGATCTGGTCCAGGCGACAAGCAAACGGCAAACAGACGAGGGGAGCAGCTACTTCCCTGGGTGACCCCCATAGGGACTAAAAGTCGGGGTTACCACAAACCACAGAAGGGCTAAGGAAGGCGAGTCGGTAGCCACCCTCATCAGTCAGCCTGAAGGATACCTGGTTCCAGCCTGGTTCATCCCAGCTACGCCCGGGTTACTCACCCTGCCGTCAACTGTGAGTAAAACCCCTGAAAGACATCCTGCTTGTATTGAGTTATTCTGCGCCTTGTGGTTCTACACACCTACACAGGGCCCTGGGGCTTGCCTCACTCTCAGGAGGCTACTCCAACTGACTGCACCTATCATCAGCCCCAGGCACCATTAATCTGCAGTGGCGGTCCCCACTGACCGCAATTCTGAGAGTGGCGTCACGACAATCCTAGAAGAAGATCTCCTACCTGTGACCAGACTGATCCAGTGGAGTCCCTGAAGGTAATGCACCGACACAGCACTTGTGGGGCTTCACACAAGCCTAAAAGGTCCAATCCTATAGTCCGAATTGTACAATATAATGCAGTATGTGACCAATGTAGTATTAAGCCAATAATAATAACACTATAAGGCCCTGTGCGTACACTGCGTTTTTTTTGCCGCAGATTTGCTGCGGTTTTATTAGTGCAGTTTGTGTTCATAAACGTCATGCAGTCCTTCCCCAGCAAAGTCTATGAGACATCCAAAATACTGTGTGAAAGTTGCTTCTTTTTATCTTACAGGTTTTGCTGCAGAATTTCTGCAGCAAAAAGAAGCAATATGTCACTTATTTTCTGCGTTTTTCCCTGTGTTTTGCCATTGACAATTTTAAAAAAACCACAGGGACAAAAACGCAGGCAAAAATGAGGTAAATCCACACCCAAAACGCACCAATACCATGGAAAAAACGCATACGGTTTTACTGCTTTATGCTGCGTTTTTGGTGCGGATTTACTGCGTTTTTATCTACGGTTTTGTCCTTGAGGTGCAAAACACAGGGAAAAATGCAGAAAAACGCAGAAAATAACTGATATGCTGCTTCTTTTTACTGCAAAACTCTGCAGCAAAATCTGTAAGGAAAAAAGAAGTAACTTGCGCACAGCATTTTGTATTACTCATAGACTTTGCTGGGGAAGGACTGCATGACATTTATGAACAAAAACTGCACCAATTCTGCAGCAAAAACCGCAGCAAATCCACGGCAAAAACGCAGTGTGCGCACAGGGCCTAAGGCTATGTGCGCACATTGTGTAATTTCATGCGTTTATGCTGCATATTGCACTGCAACGTAAACGTATGCGTCCTCAGCACAATCTATGAAGATTGTGCATAATCCATTAGCACATTGCGTTTGAGAGTGCAGCGATTTGCATGCTGAAATTTTGTTCCAAACCGCTGCGCTCAAAAAAGTAACATGTTACTTATTTGGTGCGCTTTGGATGCTGCTCCCACTTTGTCTATGGGAGAGGCAAATCGCCAAATCGCTGCAGATTTTTCAGCATGGACACTACGCAATGTGCACACATAGCCTTAGGCCTGTATCATACTAGAATATTTAATAGGATGTGATATGCTAATGACACTCGGCTCAAAGTGTGCTGCGAGCGTGAACCGAGTCATTCACTGTGATCTAATACTATAACATGCGAGAATCGGAGCACAGATGCGGAGGAGAGGGAGAGATTAATTTCTCCATCATCTCCATTGCCTGCCTCTATGTACAGTCATATGAAAAAGTTTGGGAACCCCTATTAATGTTAACCTTTTTTCTTTATAACAATTTGGGTTTTTGCAACAGCTATTTCAGTTTCATATATCTAATAACTGATGGACTGAGTAATATTTCTGGATTGAAATGAGGTTTATTATACTAACAGAAAATGTGCAATCCGTATTTAAACAAAATTTGACCGGTGCAAAACTATGGGCACCTCAACATAAAAGTGACATTAATATTTTGTAGATCCTCCTTTTTCAAAAATAACAGCCTCTAGTCGCTTCCTGTAGCTTTTAATGAGTTCCTGGATCCTGGATGAAGGTATATTTGACCATTCCTGTTTACAAAACAATTCCAGTTCAGTTAAGTTTGATGGTCGCCGAGCATGGACAGCCGCTTCAAATCATCCCACAGATTTTCAATGATATTCAGGTCTGGGGACTGGGATGGCGATTCAAGAACATTGTAATTGTTCCTCTGCAAGAATGCATGAGTAGATTTGGAGCGGTGTTTTGGATCCGAGGGCAATGTGAGATTTTCTCCTCTCTTCTGTTCTCCCTGCGGAGAACGCTTGAGTCTGTGCAACATACAATTGATATGCTTGCGCCTTGGGAAGCCGCACCGCAGGTCAGTTTACGTTGCGGGCTATACACACACAGTGGATGGCATTTCTAGAAATCCCATCCACTATGCTTGTACTATGCAGCGTTGTACACATCTCAGCGTTTTGGACACAGTTGGAACATGCTCCATCCAAAATGCTACAAACACTAATCATGGGCACGCACCCTTAGGTGTTGGAAAAGCTTTGTGTATTGTCAGGTGTGGGCACTGGTGAATTTATTTATTGCTTTAATAAATACAATAAGTTAGTTTGGGAAAAGGAATTAGAAGAATTTATCTTTACTTGCAGGGAGTTAGGAATATTACAATATGTGTTAGTCATGAAATTAGAATAACTTGATCCTAGTGGCCTAAACCAAACAGTGGAGTGAAGTTCGAGTTGTGAAACCACAGGTGGCATTAACGATGGAAAATTAGCGGAAGATCACTGTCCTTCCAGATACGAGGACTCCTGTTCCCTAGATCAGATCACAAAGTTTTACTTGTCAACAACTCAGCTGAATATGTCTGGTCATTAGATATAATCTCAGCATAGAATTCCTCTCCAGTAAATTAAACTAGGCTATAAAACTCAATGAACTTAAATTATACAGACTCAAAGAAAATGACGGATGCGTTTCAATTTTTTTAAAATTGATTTAAAAATAAATAAAATCAGATAGTTATGTCATAACCATCATGGATGTGGATAGGATTTTTAAAACCTTATTCGCATGAAACAGAAAAAATATGTATAAGGAAGGGCTTAATCACATGCTTCATTTTTAGCTGCATTTTTTCACCACATTTTTGCTATGTACTAGCAAAATGAATGAGATTTCTGAAATTTTGTGCAAATTCTGCTGCTTATTTTTTGGTTGCAGATTTGATCCATCGATTGATTGATTTATTTTTTTAAATCTGAAGCATGCCAACTCCTTCAATATTTTTGCAGCGTTTTTTAGCCAATGGGGAAAAGATGTATGTAAAAATCACATAAAAAATGCAAAAAGGTGTAAAAAAAAAACGTTTTAGGCTATGTGCGCACTAGAAAGTGCCTTTTTCTGAAGAAAAAAACCGACTCTCTGAAAGAAGGGCAGTGAGCCCCATAGGGGTGAATGGACCCCATGACGATCGGGAGGGTGCAAGGTTAGGAAAGGGTTAATAGGTTTGCATGGGATGGGGGATGTGTGGGAGTACAGGATTGGTAGTAGGGAGCTGTAAGGGGATTGGGGGGAGCAAGGAAGGGGTGGGGTGTTGGGAGAGGTATAAGAGAGGGGGGTGTGCTGTTTACCTCCCCTTTCGTCGATAGATCTTTGTGTCCCAGGACGTAGTGCTGCTGCTGCTTCCTGCCATGGCTGCCCTTGCTGAACTCCTGGAGATGGTGCGGGGGGCATCCGAGGTCGTGGGAGTGGATGCCCTGAGGCAGCAGCTGGCAGCGGTCTGTGGGGCTGGAGCGGCGCCGCCTGCTGTTCCAGCGCCCGGGCCGTGGCTACGTGCTCGGCGGGCGCGACCGCCGGAGCGCTACTCCCCCAGCTGGAGGGGGAGAATCAGATCAAGGAGCCCCTGCGGGGACCCTCCGGAGCAGCGGCGGAGCCCTCCAACTAACCTAGGGGAGCAGCCGGCCACCGGGAGGAATCCGCGACGGAGATCCCGTGGGTCGGGGGTGGGCGGAGCCTCTGCGAGGCCCACTTCCGGTCCGCGGCCTGCGCAGCACCAGACCGGAGCATGGATGACGGCAGCCCCCAGTGATGTGCCGGCTGGGGGTGGCGCTCGGCGTGCCGGATTGCCGGAGGAGACTCCCTGCAGGCCGCAGGGGAGAGCAACAGGACGGGGGACGGGAGCGGATGTGAGCGGCGAGGTCAGGAGATCGGAGGAGGGGTACGGTGGCCCGCAGGCACAGAGGAGATCGGTAGTCACGGTCCCCCCCGGCGAGGAGCGTGCTGGGGGTGGGTCCCGGCGAGAAGCAAGCTCGGCACGGCCTTCCGGCAGTCGGCAGGGAGGGAGCCCACTGAGGTCGACAGGAGAAGGGGCGGCGCAGCAGGATATCACGATCACAGCGGGAAGAGACGGCGGCAGGGCGCCACGGCGGGAGAAAAGGAAGAGGTCAAGCAGGAGTCGCCCGGACGAGCGGGGTGCGGTGACCGTGGGGGTCGACGGCCGCCAGGTGCGGGCTGTCCCCTCGCTGGTCCCCCCTGAGGATTTCGGCAGCGCATCGGACTCCAGCGAGGAAGAAGGAGCAGCGGCAGGTCGGACGGAGCGGCAGCTGGAAGATCGTGGCACGGCTGTTCCGGCGTCGACTCAACGGCAGCCTGGTGAGCAGACAACAGAAATGTTACATGCTGTGGGTAGCGCGGGCGAGGGCGGGGGTTCCGTCGCGGGACGCGTGGCGCTGGGGGCGAGTGCGGTCGGGCAGTCTGGTTTACCGGGTCCAGAGTTTTGGGGGCAGCTTTTGGGGGTGTTGCAGGGGTTGTCTGCGGAACGGGGTAGTCGGACTGGGCCTGGGGCTCCGGTGGGGGCGTGGGTGGGCCCCACGGAAGTGGTGCGGACAGAAGCGCCGGTGCGCGATGTTGCGGCGGGGGACACGACCTCGGCGGCAGGTACGGGACAGGAGGCTGGTGGGGCGGCTTCCGTGGGTGCGAGTAAGGAGGCGGAAAAGGAAAAAGAAAAGGAGGATGAGGTAGTGCGTTTGGATGATAGGGCACGGAGTGAAATTTATGTGTGCTTTGAAGGGCAGTTAGGGGTTCATTTAAAAAAGGAGGTGAGGGAAAAGATTTGGAAGGGGGAGTATGTGGAAATTTTTTCCCTGCTTCCCTTGGAAAAGTTTAATTTGGATAAGGTGAAACCTAGTGATACAAAAAAGGAGAAGGAGGATGAGGAAAAACGGCGGTATAGGTTGATCCCGAGGACGTTTACTAACTGGCTACAGGCCTTTGCTATCTTAGCCAGTGTGATCGGGGAAAAGGAGCCGGAGCATTGTTCCGCCCTATTTGGATATATGGACGCGATAGGGGAAGCGTATAGAGTATACGGCGGTTGGGGGTGGTTGAGATATGATGAGCAGTTCCGGCAGCGGAAGGCTCTGCGGCCGGGAGTCCAGTGGGGCCACAAGGATATTTCTTTGTGGATGCGGTTAATGACGGCGCCGGCTCAGCCCTTTCGAGGGGGTGCCGGGAGCCCGGGTGCGAGTGGCGGGTCCTCGGCTGGACAGAAAAAGGGAGCTTGTTGGCAGTATAACGAGGGACAGTGTAAGTTCGGGGCCTCTTGTCGGTTCAGACACGAGTGTTCCGGATGTGGAGGGTCCCACCCTCTGGCCAGGTGCTTCAAGAAAGGCAAAGGAAAGGCGGGGGAGGGGTCTGGAAAAAGGGAGGACGCCAGTGAGGGTAGAGGCGATGCTTCCCTATTTAAGTAGATACCCGGATGTGCGGGCGGCGGAGTTGTTGGAACGTGGTTTTACAGAGGGCTTTCGGATTCCGTTTGAATCTGAGGCGCTGGTGTTTCGCCCGGGAAACTTGCGGTCCGCAAAAGAACATCCGGCGGTGGTGAAGGAAAAGCTGCAGAAGGAGGTGGAGTTGGGGAGGATGGCGGGCCCATTCCAGGACCCGCCATTCTCTAATTTACGGATTTCCCCCCTTGGGGTGGTACCTAAGAAGGAGCCGAACAAATTTCGGCTCATTCATCATTTATCTTATCCGGCGGGATTGTCGGTGAATGATGGGATATCACCGGAATTGTCGGCGGTATGTTATGTATCGTTCGATAGGGCCTTGGAGCTGGTAAGGGTAGCGGGGCGGGGGGCCCTGATGGCAAAGGCGGATGTGGAAGCAGCTTTTCGTTTACTCCCGGTGCATCCAGAGAGCTTTCATCTCTTAGGGTGTATGTGGGATGGTGAATACTATGTGGATCGTTGCCTGCCGATGGGCTGTTCCATTTCGTGTGCTTATTTTGAGGCATTCAGTACGTTTGTGGAATGGGTAGTCAAGGAGGTGGCAGGAGTCCATTCGGTGATTCACTATTTGGATGACTTCTTTTGCGTGGGTCCGGCGGGCTCTTCGGTTTGCTCCTTGTTGTTGTTTACGTTAGAGCGGATCGCGCGGAGCCTGGGTATTCCGTTGGCAAAAGACAAAACAGAAGGGCCGGTGACGGTATTATGTTTCTTAGGTATCGAAATTGATACACTGGCAATGGAATGCCGGTTGCCGGAGGGAAAGCTGTTGGATTTGAAGGCGTCGGTGCGGTTCTTGTCTCAGGCCAAGAAGGTGCGGTTGCGGGAGTTGCAGTCAGTGCTCGGAAAATTGAATTTCGCTTGTCGCATTATGCCGATGGGGCGGATATTTAATAGGAGACTGGCGAGCGCAACCGCAGGGGTAAAAGCTCCAAATCACTTTGTCAGAGTGACAAAAATGATGAAAGGGGATTTGTTGGTGTGGGAGGAGTTCTTGGACCGGTACAACGGTCGGACCCTTTGGATGAGCGAGGCGGTGTCCAATAGCCAGCTGGAATTGTACACGGATGCGGCTGGGGCGACAGGTTTTGGAGCAATTTTTCAAACGCGCTGGTGTGTGGGAAAGTGGCCGCGGCGGTGGGTGGAAGCAGGTTTGGTGAGGAATTTGGCGCTGTTGGAATTGTTTCCCATTATTGTGGCGGTGGAGTTGTGGGGCCCTGTTTTTGCTGGAAGAAGGGTTTGCATGCATTGTGACAACATGGCGGTGGTGCATTCCATCAACGCACTGTCGGCAAAATCCCCGCCGGTTGTGGGGTATTTAAGGCATCTAGTGTTGCGTTGTTTGGAGTTAAACATTTGCGTGGTGGCTCGGCATGTGCCTGGGATTCGCAACGAGGTGGCTGATGCGCTATCACGGTTTCAGTTTTGCAGGTTCAGGAAGCTGGTGCCGGAAGCGGACGCGGAGGGGGAACCTTGCCCGAACTGGCTGTGGGACCTGGCATCGGTGTAGCTTTTGAGGGAATTCGGAGATCGGTGTCTGAGGCTACTTGGTGCCGATATCAGGCGGTGTGGCTGGAATGGGCAGAGTTGGAAAGTAGGGAGTTCATGGAGTTGGGTTACCAGGGTCGAGTGTTGGGGGTACTGATGTTAATAAGTGGGGATTTTTCGGAAGGCAGGTCTGTTTCGGTGATTGGTTGCAAGTTGGCGGCGTTGGCCTTTTTGTTCCAGATGCAAGGGGTTCGGGACGCGACTAAGGATTTTCTGGTGCGACAGGCGATGAAGGGTTTTCGAAAAGGGGCTCAGTCGCGTGACTGTAGGCGGCCGGTGTCATTGCCATTGTTGGTGCGTTTGGTGGGGTGTTTAGGGGAGTTGTGTTCGTCTCCTTATGAGCGGGTGTTGTGCTCGGTAGCTTTTGTACTGGCGTTTTTTGGGGCCTTTCGTATTGGCGAATTGGTCAGCCCGACTAAGCAAGCGATGGGTGGTTTGCTGTTGGGTGATGTGATGCTGGGGGAGGATAGAGTGGAATGTCGGCTTCGTTTTTCTAAGACGGATCAGAGGGGCCGGGGGCGCTTAGTAGTGTTGTACGCTTTACCGGGGCACCAGTTGTGCCCAGTGTTACATGTGTCAGAGTTTTTAAAGGTGCGCGGCGGTTACCCTGGTGTTTTTCTTAGACATACGGACGGATTGGCTTTGTCGCGGTATCAATTCAATGCGGTGCTGAAGATGGCTCTAGCAAGGGTGGGGGAGGAGCCACGTGAGTACGGGTCTCACTCCTTCCGGATTGGGGCGGCAACGGAGGCCGCCAGGTGGGGTTTGAGTGAGGATTGTATCCGGCGGATTGGGAGGTGGGAGTCTTCCAGGTTCCGTTTGTACATTAGGCCTCACTTGGTCAGGTGATGGTCAGGGGTGGGGGATTCAAGGTTGGTGTTAGATGCCGGTTTGTGGGCAATTTCTTGTGCTGTTGCTGTTTTTATTCGTGGTCTTTGTATTTTATAGGTCCATGCCTAGTGTGGATCCTCGGGCACTCCTATGTGTATTGGGGAGCGTTACGGGCGGATGTGCGGCGTGACGGTCGGCAGCTCGGAGTGTCGGTGTCGGAAGCTCGAGTAAAGTGGCTCGGAATTCGGGGCATGACCTGGGGTAGGGTGCGCCCTGAGGTGGCTTATTATAGCCGTATGGATCGTGTCCCTGATGTGTTAATTTTGCATGTGGGAGGGAACGATTTGGGAGTAAGGTCGGCGAGGGAATTGAAAAGGGATATAAAGCTGGACCTGTTACATTTGTGGAGGGCGTGCCCGGGCATAGTTATCGTTTGGTCGGACATTATAGCTCGGACGCAGTGGCGTTTTGGGAGGTCGGTGGACCGTATTAATAGGGCTCGGAGCAAGCTGAACCGGGCTATTGGCAGGTTTGTGGCGAGAAATGGTGGGTTGGTGGTGCGGCATAGAGAATTGGAGGAGTCCACGGAGCAGTATCTAAGGAGAGATGGGGTTCACCTGACTGATGTGGGTCTGGATTTATGGATGTTGGGTTTGAGGGATGGCCTAGAGCAAGCACTGGGGGTGTGGGGGGCCCGGGCCAAGTAAGGGTGTCACTTGGCCGGCCTGTGGCGGGGTGATAGGTCCGTCTGAGAGGTTGGGAGTACCGACAGTCGGCTTGTTGGTACGAAGTCGCTCAAGGGGAGTGGCTTCGGAGTGGATGGGAACTTGTGGGCGGAGGTCCCGCAGGTTCTGGGTAGGGGTAATTAACGATGGAACGTTGTTACCCCTCACCTCGGGCCGGGTGGTCACGGCCGAGGTGGTCCTCTGGGCCGGTTTGGAGGTTACGGCCGGGGGGTTAGGAATGATGGTTTGCCTCTCGGATGGATCTATCGGTGTTTCTGGTTATACGGGTATATATGTATAAGGTTAAGTTTAACAATTGAGTGGCATGTTGGGCCACAAGTTTGGTATACATATATACGGTAAAATAAAACTGTGGCCATTCCTGCAATAAAGTCGTGGTTCTCGTCTTCATTTAGGTAGATATGGTACGGGGGGTGTGTTTTACAGGATAACCTGCTTATCCCTTATAGATGCGTCAAGAAGGGCAGTGAGCCCCATAGGGGTGAATGGACCCCATGACGATCGGGAGGGTGCAAGGTTAGGAAAGGGTTAATAGGTTTGCATGGGATGGGGGATGTGTGGGAGTACAGGATTGGTAGTAGGGAGCTGTAAGGGGATTGGGGGGAGCAAGGAAGGGGTGGGGTGTTGGGAGAGGTATAAGAGAGGGGGGTGTGCTGTTTACCTCCCCTTTCGTCGATAGATCTTTGTGTCCCACCCGCCCGCCCTGATATATAATTATATGTATATGTTCAACAAAAAAAAAAGATAAAAAAAAAAAAAAAAAAAAATAAAAAGGTGAAAAGGTGATGGTTTTCAAAAAAAAAAAAAAAAGAACTTTAAAAAAAAAAAAAAAGAGGAATAAAGGAGAATACAAGGTTGAGTTGCTAATTTATTGTTGTCACAGCGGGGTGATAGGTCCGTCTGAGAGGTTGGGAGTACCGACAGTCGGCTTGTTGGTACGAAGTCGCTCAAGGGGAGTGGCTTCGGAGTGGATGGGAACTTGTGGGCGGAGGTCCCGCAGGTTCTGGGTAGGGGTAATTAACGATGGAACGTTGTTACCCCTCACCTCGGGCCGGGTGGTCACGGCCGAGGTGGTCCTCTGGGCCGGTTTGGAGGTTACGGCCGGGGGGTTAGGAATGATGGTTTGCCTCTCGGATGGATCTATCGGTGTTTCTGGTTATACGGGTATATATGTATAAGGTTAAGTTTAACAATTGAGTGGCATGTTGGGCCACAAGTTTGGTATACATATATACGGTAAAATAAAACTGTGGCCATTCCTGCAATAAAGTCGTGGTTCTCGTCTTCATTTAGGTAGATATGGTACGGGGGGTGTGTTTTACAGGATAACCTGCTTATCCCTTATAGATGCGTCAAGAATCCCGCATCTGCGGTAAAAAACGCACCTGCGTTTTTGCCGTGTTTTTGCCACCGTTTGCCACGGATTTACCGCGGACTTATCGTGGATTTATCGCAGATTTTCCTCAAGTTGGTCCCCGCGGATTTTTACCATTATCTATGGCAAAAACTGCAGGTACCTGCGGAAAAGAAGTGACATGCTCATTAATTCTGAAGCGGAAAATCCGCGGTTAAATCCATGGGTATAAAAAAACATAGTGTGCGCACAGCATTTTTTAAAACCCATAGTTTTTGCTGGGGAATTGACTGCTGCAATGTTAGACACATTTTCTGCAGCAAATCAGCGGCAAATTCACGGCAAAATCCGCGGTAAATCCTCAGCATGCGCACAGGGCTTTATGCAGAATTTTGGCAACATTTTGCTTTTTTTCCACAATTTTGAATGCGCTTTTGATCCATCTTGAGTTTTTTAGAAATTTGTTTGAATATGTGAAAAATGCTGGAAAAATGCTAAAAGATGTGATATGCTGCAGATTTTTTTTTTTTAAAAAGCTTTGCTGTTTCAAATCTGCAAGGAACAAATAGCATCACGGGCATGAAATTTCAGAACTCTCACTTTGCTTGGACTGTAAAGTGCAGCGTTGTTTACCTTTGATAAATTAATACAAAAGACACTGCAAAAATGTAGTGTGTGAACCAACCATTAAGGTCGGAGTCACACTTGTGAGAGACTCGTGCAAGTCTTGCATCACATCCCACAACATGACCTGCAGCTCTCCTGACAGGAGCATCTCAGCTGCAAAGAAATACATGCAGCTGACCCGCTCCTGTCAGGAGAGTGTGTGGCCATACCGGGTGATGCGATGTGAGACTCGCGCGAGTCTCTCGCAAGAGTCACTCCAGCCAAACATATGAGCAACCTGAAAACTTTAATATACAATTCACAGCAAATCTGCATATAGCCCTGTGCATTATTCGCTAATTCTGTAGTGTGAATTATAAATTGCATTTAGACTTACCATAATGTGTCATAGCGGTGTAAACAGAGTCATACTGCATATTATATTGGCTGCAGGAATATTTATGAACAGAAGAGGCAACCAGCATAAACTTAGACTAGACAGTAGACAGTCTAAAAAGTGATCAAATGTTTAATTGGTTGATCTTTAGACTCTATTGTCCAACTTTACACCATATATTAGTTGGCTACTTCTGGCCAGTAATGGGTGCCAAAACTTTGGCACACAGATTTATATGTCAGGCCATAGCATTACAACACCCCCCAACCCTCTCCCTCTTTGAATTAGTCATGCCCCTTGTTGAACAACTTGAGAAAAATTCTCCAAAACACATGGTAAACATACCAATTTTGTAGCTCCATAAATTTTCCCCATTGTTTATAATTGTACACTCTCAAACATAGGTGCCAGGACTTTCCCAATGCAGGTACTGGAGATGAACTGTGGAGCAAAAAGCGCAATAGGGTCTTACCTGGTAAGGGAACAGGAATAAGAATTAGGTGCATTCACCTATTGTGGTTGTGAAAAGTCACAACCCCTGAAAGCACATGTAGAGATGGCAACAGCCGCAGCCCCGATGTTAAACATACAAGTGTAATGAAGAAGAAATCGGGTATATGCCACGCTAGCACCGTGGAATCCGATGTTAATTTTATCACTTTTTTTTTTGTATAGGTCAATGCGTTTCAGAGACGACTGTCTCCTTCATCAGGACATCAAAAATCAGATACTGTTCTTTGATGTCCTGATGAAGGAGACAATCGTCTCTGAAATGCGTTGACCTGTACAAAGAATAAAGGAATAAAATTAACATTAGATTCCATGGTGATAGCGTGGCATATACCTGATTTCTTCTTTATTACCCTTCTACCAAGACAATTACTGTTAGGGTATTCTATCAATTTTCCCTATTAGTTGTGCAAGCACAAGCTATACATAGTATATAGTTATGGTACAAAAAATGTGTTGAGACAAGATTCTAAAGGAAATATGCAGGATCCTGAATGCCATGATGGTCTTGTTAATAAAATGATTTTCCATCCATGAATATTGTGTTAGATTTTGTTTTTAATTTAAATGGGTTAAATGTTCTGATTTAATTAAATTTTTAATTTATTTTGATGCTCAGAAATTGTTATATTTTTTCTGAAACACAGCTCTAAATCCCCTGCATAGACACAGAATAAAACTCTTTATTATTAGGGATGATTGAATACTTCAAATATTCGGCTTTGCGAATATATTCCGAATATGTCGCCGCTATGCGAATATTCGATGCTCAATGTAGGTCTATGGGAAGCCCAAATAGTTCTGAATAGTTGTTATTCGGGTTTCTCATAGGCTTACATTGCGCATCGAATATTCGCGAATAGTCGAATATCGGCGACCTATTCGGAAAATATTTGCGAAGCCGAATATTTGAGGTATTCGATCATCCCTAGTTATTATCTAACATAAATAATCCTGGTCAAGGTTTTGAGGCAGTGTTCATGATGATTTTCTACCCAGTATAGGGTAAGATATAAGTTGCTGATCACTCTGGGTTTCAGAACCTGGAGAATGCCCAATGTTTCATTCATTGTCTGAGACTTACTGGGAAAAGCTATGTACAGTTGTAGCACCCAGGGGGCAGGGGAAATCAGGCATGATGATGGGGGTAGTAGTAGGATGAATGTCGTGATGCCACCTGTGGTATGCGGCCAGGGATTTAGCCGCTGCTGCTGTCACTGTCCTCTGGGGCAGATGGTGGTAGCAGCCAGAGATGGTATAGCTCCCTACAGGTGGAGCAGGCCCCGGGGAGGAAGATGAGAGGAGTAGTGATGGCGTTTGACGCCGAGGTGTGGGGTGGCAGTGCCAGTAATAAAGAGTCCGAGTCTGCTGCTACAGTTCCAGGTGTCTTTACTCACAGTTCATGCTGTTCACCTGGACAATACTGGTCACTTGCTGTAATGGGCTCCGCCGACCCCGAATAAGTTAGAACAAACCACCGGTGTTTAAAAGAAGGAGAAAGTCCCTTGTCAGAGTGGTCCTTGTAGCTGTGAGGCACCTGGGCTGAGCGGTACACCCCCAGACCCAGGCCCCATGAAGAGAGAAGGAAATGAAGGTGTCCCAAAACTGATGTGCCGGGTTGACTGTCTAGTGATTGTGTGAGTTTGCTCCTTTTCTACCCCAAGTGGAACTGGCCCCCAAGGTGGTTATCCTAGTGACTGGGGAATTCCCATGCTTTGTGATGGCCAACCCCCTGCCTACCCTAGCACAGCTCCCCAGAGAAAAGGCTCCTAAGCTTTATGTAAAGTGTGAATGTGGATCACCGGTGATTAACCCCTCCTTACCTCGAGGCGAATACCACAACCAAATGAGCTGCAATACTCTGTGGCGACAAAAGCCCCAGGGGCGTACACAGTACTTAGCTATTTCCAACAGTCCCGGTGACAATGAATAATGCCAAGACACCTCTCCCTTCAAGACAGGGAAAAAAACCCATTCTACGGACTCTAGTGATCAGGCCCCCAGTGATCAGCAAGATCCCATATTTTGATAATTTCATATTTTGGGAAAACCCCTTTAAAGAGTCACTGGGCATAAAGATGTAATTTTTTTTAACCCTATTTCAAAACCCGGTGTTCCTATTCTTTTGTTACGCATCTCTCTGTTCCTGAGATATGTCTCATCTTCCCTATATGTAAGTTTAGTCTTGTTAGCTAAGGAAAAGGGGCATGATGCTGCAGCTGTCTGTGGGCATTTTCTTGAAGTTCACACCCCCTTGGCTAGCAAGACTAGACTCATACTCAAGGAAGAGGGGGCCATTTCTCAAGAACAAAGAGGAACAAAATAATAATAATAATGCCAGATACAGAATAAAAGTGTCATTTCAAAGAGACATTAAAAAAAAATATTTTTATGGCAAGTAACAAATCTGCCTTAACTATTTCAAGTTAAAGATGAGTATTAAGAAACTTGGTATCCTGACATAAGGCCACTTTACATGCTACGAACTCGCTAGCGAGATCGTTAATGTGCGTACCCGCCCCCATCGTTTGTGCATCACGGGCAATTCGCTGCCTGTGGCACACAAAATCGCGTGGACCCGTCACACTACTTACCTGCCTAGCGACGTCGCTGTGACCGGCGAACTGCCTCCTTTCTAAGGGGGCAGTTCGTTCGGCGTCACAGCAACGTCATTAAGCGGCTACCCAATTGAAGCGGAGGGGCGGAGATGAGCGGGACGAACATCCTGCCCACCTCCTTCCTTCCTCATTGCCGGCGGCCACAGGTAAGGTGAGGTTCCTCGTTCCTGCAGTGTCACACATAGTGATGTGTGCTGCCGCAGGAACGACGAACAACATCGTACCTACAGCAGCAACGATAATTGGGAATAGGGGAGCATGTCAACGATTAGCGATTTTACACGTGTTTGCAACGATTTTCGATTGCACGTAGGTGTCACACGTAACGACATCGCTAACGCGGCCGGATGTGCGTCATGAATTCCGTGACCCCAATGATATCGCTTTAGCAATGTCGCAGCGTGGAAAGCGGCCTATAGTCAATGTTCCCTAAAACCTCTGTAAAATAGATGGTTAGTCTGGCTCAGTTTGTTTAATTTCAGTGCTGTGTTTTCTTTATTATTTTTTTTAGTCTCCGGGAAAATTGAACAATTCCCTCGTACAACAGTTTGTATTAAAGGATGAAAACATTCTCACAGTAGGAGAAGAAATGGAGGGCACAAATAATGTCTTTATGAATGGACTTAATGGAGACAAACACCCGGGAACAGCAGAAGCCGTAGAAAAAACAAGCAACAGGACAATACATGTAAAGACTGTTAAAAGTCCAACAAATAGACAGAGCAGTTCCGAACCATATAATATTACCAAAACTGAGTCCAAAGTCAGCAAAGCCAATGAAGCTAATGAGAGCAAGTCTCCCGTGCCTATTAAAGAGGAGAAAGTCCTGCCAGCAGCAGAAGTAAACACACAAGTGCCAAGTACAGTCGATGCAAGCACAGAGAGCCAGGCGCAACAAGAGCAATCCTTCCTGGAAGATACTGAAGAAATGATCAATAAGCATGAAGAAGATAAAACCCAGAACGGGAAGAATGATAATGATATCCCAGCTCCAAGTACTGAAGAACCGCAAACTACTCCACAGAAGGTAAAGCATGCTTCAATATTAACGTCATGTTAGTCAGGACTTCATAGTGAAAAGTGGCAATAATTGTTTTTTTTCTTTTTTAAAAATACAAAAGAAAATTCCCCAAAATCTAGACATTTTATTGTGACTATCTACCTCAAACGTTTTATGTGCCACAAAAATGTTTCGTTTTGCACACATATTTTATTAGTTAAATCTTACATCCATACATAATACATCAATACGGCACCCTGTTTTATGTGCTGGCTACGTGGCTTGTATCTGCCTAGCATTTCTTATTACACCATTTTTGGGAAGATGGTTGAATTAAAAAAAAAATAAAAATAGACATGTAACTGTGCATCTCTGTTTTCACACACTTGTTTTACTAGTTCGACTTGACAACCATACATTTCACACTTAGGCCGGAGTCACACTTGCGAGAGACTCACGCGAGTCTCACATCGTATCACCCAGCATGGCCACACCCTCTCCGGACACGAGCGTCTCAGCTGCATAGAAGTACATGCAGCTGTCCCACTCCTGTGCAGCCGTGACAGGTGATGCGATGCGAGACTCACACGAGTCTCTCGCAAGTGTGACTCCAACCTTATACTCCTGCCTGCTGCCACATTTTACTTTTCTATATGTATGTCTTTCTAGAATTTCTTATGACATCATTTCTGGGAAAGATTGAATAGTTAGGATAGAAAAGATAGTCAAAAGTTAATTATAGTGTTGTAAAAAATGTGAGGCTAAAGAAAAAGTGTCATAGGGAATGGACGGGGAATACAAAAAATACCACAACTAAGAATGTAGAGTCGCTAGAAGCACCACTATTGTCACTGACACAAGCTATTCAGACAGTATTACTACAAAATGCAGTTCACATTTGGCCTTCTTTGCCTCCAGCATGTATATTAGGGGGAAGGAAATGGAGGATGTTGTGAAATATTTGGCATAACTTATCTCAGAGCAGAAAATATTAACCCAGAAAGTGATTCTCTCAAAGTCATTATTCTGCACAGAATAATCTACTTGATAAAAAATAACTAAAATGGATAGTTTTTGGACCATTTTTAATGTTAAAAAGCATCAAAAACCTGTCAGTACATTTGGTTATTAAATAGAGTATTGATTATTACCGGGTTACCATCTATTTCTGTAGTAAGATTGCGTTGATAATATTAAAGCTGTGTTTGTGTTAAAGAGCTTGAAATGGGGAATACAATCCTTGGAGACCTCAGAGTGGTGCACATCTTTTCAGGGCTATTGGAAGCTTTGCAGTCTGGCATATTGCGGCAAATTGTTTAGATGCTTATCTAATTTTTGGAAAAAATCTATCTTGCCTGGTAAATTCAAATTTCCGAAGAGTCAATAATTTCTAGCTACAATATATTATGCAATGATATTGATAAACTATCTTTTTTGAAGAAGAAACAGTGATCATATTTTATTTTGTACTTCTATATTTGTTATGATGTGCAGAAGATGATAATGTTCTTAATCTCTTTCTCTTAATATCTCTACAAAAATAATAATAAAACAAGACTCCAACTGTGTATTGCAGAGTGGAGACGTAGCATTCCAGCTCATTAATAACGCGTTCCTGTAACAGAATGATTGCTTTTACAATCTTCCTTGTTTTGAGTCAACATCTGCTAGATTAAACCCTCATTAGAACTTTCTCTCTAGGTGCCAGAAGACGTGTGGTACGAGACAGAGCAAGTCTGGTTTGTTCACAAAGATGGCTTCACACAGGGTATGTCTTCAGGAGTCCTAGGAATACTTAATATTTTTATTGATATGTTTTCATATATAAGAATAAAAAGACATCTGCTAAGTGTTTTCTCATTACAATTGTAAAGATTTAAATCCCAGTTTAACAAGATTTTGGCAGATAAATAGGGTAGTTAGAGCAGTCAGACTGGGCAATGACCTACCGTAAGGGTCCCGTTACATGTAGCGACGTTCCAGCGATCCCGACAACGATACAACCTGGTCAAGATCGCTGGTACGTCACTACATGGTCGCTAGTGAGCTGGCAAACAGGCAGATCTAATTAACGATGCAGCAATGATATGGCGATCCATAGAAAGACCTAGGCGGTCGTTGGGACCCTGTCACACAGCAGCTATTCTGACGACTCGATAGAGGCGTAGTGTTTCCACCAACATGTGCCATCGAGGTCGCTCGTCGTTGTTATGGTGTCAAACACAGCGATGCATGCTGCCCGGCGGGACACCAACGATCAAAAAATGAACCAGAACGTTCAGGTGCGATCTGTGATATTGCAGGGGGGGCAGTCGCTGCTATGTGTCACACGTAGCGAGATCGCTAGCGAGGTGGCTGTTGCATCACAAAAACTGTGACGTTTCAGCGATCTTGCTAACGACATCACTATGTGTAACGGGGCCTTAAGAGGTAGTAATGGGAGACACTCTAACAGCATTTAAAAAAGGCCTGGGTGATTTCCTCAATACACACATCATTTTGGGTCATTATAGATAATTTAGTGATGAGAAAATGTATAATTGGTGGAGAAAAGTTAAACTTGATGGACCTACGTTTTTATTCAACCTATGTAACTATATGTAATATTATTCTTTATAGTCTATTACAACTGATAGAGTTAAAGTTTGACAAACCTTTGGTATTTGCCATCCTATCATCTAGGACTTAAACTATAGAATTAAAAATCTTATATTTTTTGGGGAAGAGGAGAGATAAATTACAAAGTTACTTGTTTTGTAAGAACGTTGCAGTTTCAAGTGTTTAACAACTTAGACAACTCCTCTAAGTAATTTAACTAAACTTTATTTATTTGTATTTCTTCTCCTTTGTGACAACAGCAACAGAACTTAAACCAGATGTGGGAACACCAGAACTAGGAGATGGAAAAGTCAAAATACGTATTGATGCTGAAGATCAAACTTTAGATGTGGATGAAGAAAACATCCACAGAGTAAGTATATCATGAAAAACTTTCCCTAATTTTTTTTCTCTTCTTTTTAATTTCTAATCTATTTTAGTAGGCTGACATTTGCTATCTAAAGTGTCCTGTTTAAATGAAGCAATGTTCACACATGCACACCACTGCCATACATGTCGATCTCCAGCAACCTCATAGACAATGAATAGAGTGAAAGTGAACATGCGGCCATCACTCTATTCAAACATTAGAATCTTTGGTATTGGTGCAGGGTTTTTGGAGCCTACCCAATGATCTCCAAAGTATCATCTATCCCATGGATCTTTTTAGTGATGCTAGTGGTTAACATGGTCTATAACATGGTTCTATTTTGCAATATGGAACAAAGGGTTCCTCTTTTTTTTCAGACCCTTTCTATGACTATGTTTATACACTTTGTCCCAAATTCATTAAGCATGGCATAGTTTGCGCTGGTCTTGATGCAGGGGTGTGCTGGAGTCAGACGTTCCTATCTTATGAGGTGGTGCACTCCACCTCCCTTCATGAATTTGACAAGCAGTGTTTTCCACTAGAGATGTGCGACGCTGAGGTTCGAAATTCGAGTTAGGAAATCGACTACCAAAAGAACAAAGTTTGGGTTCTAAGTTTGAGGGCGTTACGAGTGAAAACCACTTAAGCGAGCAATGCTGTGCTTGGGTATTAGTGATGCTCAGCCCTGTGCAAGATGCTTGCAGTGTTTGAATGGCTTGCACTGGGGGTAAAATCAGGGTGATAAAATGTAATGTTCACGCGCACAAAAAAGTAATAAAAATTGAAAAACCCTGGCCTCCCTCCCCCAGACGTGTTCTGCTTATGGCTGGCAGCATGCTGGTGGAGACATAAACTGCCCAATTACAGACTTTTATTGAGGTTTGGACAAGTCAGGGTCAAAAACTGAACCTTATCTAAGGTTTGAATGTGCCCTCCAAACCGAACCTCCAATGGTTCGCTCATCTCTATTCTCCACAAGCCCATCCCCCATCCCACACCAGCACCACCACTTGTCAGAGCTTTGTGAAAATGGTGTGAGAACATCAAAAGTTGCAAAACATTAGGTTTGAGTTGAGCTAAAACTTTGGAACTTTTCAAAATTTTTCCTTACCAGAATTCTTTCTTAAAGGCTTTGATGAATCAGGTCCGTTGACTTTACTATTAAGTGTTATTGAGTCTCGGTATTAGGTTCTGCATCTGCCGCTCTCACAGTCTAAAAAATATGAGAGTCACATTTGCTTGAGACTTGAATAAATTTGATTCACATTTCTGCTCTTAAATTGATCACAAATCAAAATGAAAACAACTGTTCTGCTTATTTGACTCGCTGGAGTGAATATATATTATTTACGAAAGTCTTATTGCTTTTGTTCTCCAGGACACTGCAAAACTATTGAAAGCAAGAGAAAATGATATAAATTCATTAAAACTAGCATTGCACTGCCAGTCAAAAAGATCGGGGCAGCTGGAATAAGATGCGCATAATTTATTAGTAATTAATAATTAATTAGGCGCATCTTACAGAATTCAGTCAGAGACTCGAGTACGGTGGCATCCTGCAACTTTTTCTGAATTTGACCACTAACCACTCCCCACCATGCTCCATCCAAACTTGAGTAAAAACACCAAAAGTAGAAATATGTTTGGACAACATTCAAATTGCACAAGAAATGAGGAGACTTATTAAGTGTAACCACAAAAACCCCTTCATGATATCCGCTGTATATGTATGGTACCATGAAAGGTGCGTTCCCACAAAACGATATGATCATGTCTACCCACATGTGGCGCCGGCAAAATAAAAAGAGGGTGTCAATTATGTAACATAGCTGAAACTCTGCTGTAACACCCATGAGCAGTGAAAGCACTGATTGCGGGTGGTTAACTCCTATGATGCCAATATCAATAGCAACAGCGGCATCAATCTGCTTGTAGAGGGAGGGGGCTCCTTCTCTGCTCCCATTGAAACCACACAATTGCAATGACTGTGGGGTCACCCAAGTACGGTGGCTTATGAGGTTCTACCTTGAGCTGGACCTGACAAGCCACCTGCCTGCCAATCAATTATCCATTGTCCTGCAATATAAAAGCATTGCAAAGCATTAGATCAGAGATCAGGATATGGAAAGTTGATATGTAAAAAAGTAAAAAAAAGTTTTAAAAAACTGAGGAAATATATATATATATATATATATATATATATATAAAAATGTAGAATAAAAAAATAAAAAAATATTATACCAATAAACACATAATTTTATGTAAACACAAAAATAAACAAAAAAGTACACATATCGGTACTTGATTTCTCCGCATTCAGAACGATCTTCTCTATGAAACGATCACCAGTGAACACCGTAAAAAGAAAACAAAAAAAATTGTGCCAAAAACTATGCTTTTCCATCATACCACCCAAAAAAAAGAAAAAAACACAATAAAGAATTTGCATGTAAATAAAGGCGCGATGTAGGAATGTCATCTCGCATGCAGTGCAGGGAGTCTCAGCTCTTGGTTCCCTGAAATACCAAACTATTCAATGGATTGAGGATTCAAATACCTCAGACTGAGGATGTGGATACAGGCTGAGGATTCAGATACCGGATATCCTGAGGATGCTAATATGCTAAGGATGATGATACTGCTAAAAGTTTGATGACTGGCAGGAAATTGTGATGATTCGTGTCATGCCACTATGGATGGTATGCCCTTGATGAGATGACATTTTTGGTGACATAATTTTTACTTACATACTACTTTTGATGATGTTTTATTCCACTTTTTGTACAGCAATGAGTTGAAAAAAACCCCAGTGTTTTTTTTAACTATTTTTTTACGGTGTTCAGTTTCGAGGTAAGACAATATGACAGGTATATATAGTAGACCAGGTCTTTCCAAGTGTAGCAATACCAACCATGTGAAATGATTTGTTTAGTTTTATTTTCATATAATGTGTTTTAATTGGTAGATATTTTTTTCATGATATTTTCATTACTTATTAACTTTTTTTATATTTTCACATTTCTTTTCCTTTTTTTACTTTTTACCTAATTCCTCTATAGTATTTCATCTTTTAATTATGTGATCACCAGTCTAATGCCCTGCAAAGCTTATACATTGCTGGGTTTCAGACATGTCTTTTTTAGGCCCCCTTCACACGTCCGTGAAAATCACGCACGTTTGTCACGGTCGTGTCAAGAGTGCGTATA
The DNA here is from genome assembly GCF_048569485.1 of Anomaloglossus baeobatrachus. Lineage (NCBI taxonomy): Eukaryota > Metazoa > Chordata > Amphibia > Anura > Aromobatidae > Anomaloglossus > Anomaloglossus baeobatrachus. The sequence continues at coordinate 674,135,029 of NC_134353.1, forward strand.
TCCCTCCGTGTACCATTTTTATGGCACAAATGTGTTCTCCGTGTGCTATCTGTGATCGGGAACTTTCTGCTCACCTGTCCCTGGCGTTGCTGTCCATGGTGCTGATCTTCGGTCTCCGATCCTGCCGACTCCCCGCTGCTGCTTCCGCCCGCAATGGAGTGAATATGCGATAACCATAATGAGCGGGGGTCGGAAGCAAGTGACAGCAGCGGCAGAGACTGCAGCACTAGGGACAGGTGAGAATAGATTTTTTTTTTTTTACCAACACGTGTGTTTTTTCCATGTGTGTCACACGGATCACATCCGTGCGGGCCGTGTGACACCCCTGATGCTGGAGAAAAATGGACATGTCTAAGTGTTGAGCACACGGGAACACCTATGCTCCACACGTACACACGGTCCATTGCAAGACACGCACGTGTGTGCAGACCCATTGATTTTAATTGGTTTACGTGTGCCCGTGTCTCCGGCACGTGAGGAAATGGACCAAACATGTACCGGAGACACGGATGTGTGAAGGGGGCCTTACATGGACATAAAGCCTATAAGACCTTGCTTAAGACAGCTCCTAACAGGTCACCACCATATCTGGCAGACTTGGAAGTCATTCTTTGACCTTCGGTGACATCCAATCTCGCCTACAAATCCGGTTGCCGGGCGTCAATGGCGTGAGGGAAGGGGCCAGCTATCAGTTAAACTGAGCATGCAACAGTGATTGTGCCGGCACAAGTCCTGTGTTTGCATAATCACCATAATGTAACTGAATGTGAATTTACAGGAACAACTTCTCAATCATAATGTACAATTATGTCACATGAATGGACATGGTTAAAATAAAGATGTTGTTTTATGGTTATTATATGGTTGGGGTTTTTTTTAACCGAGTGACTGGTAATAAATAATAAAAAGACTTGTTACTTGCCAAAAATATGGAATTTTTACCTTGTGTAAATAATGCTCTCTTCTTAAGAGTTCTCTCACACTGGTATAATTTGGTATTACTTCTGTCCTGCGCCTCTTTGTCTCAGAGATATGTCACCTTTCCCATGCATATAAATCTAGTATTTTAGCTTTTTTGATGTGGGTCTCAAGAAGAGTTGAGAAAGTAAAAAATATAAGCTTTCAAAACACCCCCTTTTCCTCCATTAAAAATAGAAATAAAAAAAACTGGAACAATGTTAACATGTTTGGTATCACCATATTCAAAAAAGTCCATTCTATCAAAATATAAAATTATTGAAAACATATGTTAAATGCCAAAAAGAAAAAAAATTGAAGTGTCAGAATTGCTGCACCACCACCAGAAATACAACAAAAATTCATCAAAACATAAGTACCCCAAAATGATATCAATGAGAATGAGAATGTCAGCTCAGTGCGTTACAAAACTATTCTTTTTTTTTGCAAATCTCAATTTTGGCATCACCTCACAGGGAACCTGTCAGGTCCCTATTAGAGATGAGCGAACCGGTCCCGGTTCGGCTCGAGGCGGTTCGCCGAACGGGGGGTCTGGCTCGAGTTCGGCTCGTCGAACGTTCGACGAACCGAACTCGAGCCCATAGGAAACAATGGCAGGCAATCACAAACACAGTAAAACACCTAGAAAACACCCTGAAAGGTGTCCAAAAGGTGACAAACAACTCACAACATAACACAAACACATGGGAAAGTGACAAGGACATATACTCATGTGAAAACAAAACAGCTGGACAAGGAAAAAGAGGGAGACACACAGATATATGAGTATATGCAAAGAAACATCGATTCCATTATTGTGCAACTTGAGCCCTGCTCATTTTAGGCTTCCAATCTGGATAAATTGCCTGAGCTCGCCACGTACGCCTTGAGGATCTTGTCGTGTCCTGCAGCCAGCGTTCTCTCGGAACCTGTCTTCAGTGCTGCTGGGGGTCTGCTGGCAGATAAGCACACGTGTCTGTCCACTGACAATGTGGACCTGGCTCTCAGAGGACTTTTCTTCCCCTGGGTCAGCCAGGGGAGGCGAAAGGCACGCGTATTTTTGAGAGTGCTTCATGCAAAGCATCTTTTTCTTTGTCAAAAGGGGGGCTCAACCGATGCCAGTCAAGTGGGGTGTGTGTGGCCCAGTTAGTGGCAACGAGGGAGACTGTGGTTGGAGTCCCCTCGCTGTGTCTCTAAAAGAACCAAGATGAACAAGTCATGGCTCTCAGAGGACTTTTCTTCCCCTGGGTCAGCCAGGGGACGGGAAAGGCACGCGTATTTTTGAGAGTGCTTCATGCAAAGCATCTTTTTCTTTTTCAAAAGGGGGCTCAACCGATGCCAGTCAAGTGGGGTGTGTGTGGCCCAGTTAGTGGCAACGAGGGAGACTGTGGTTGGAGTCCCCTCGCTGTGTCTCTAAAAGAACCAAGATGAACAAGTCATGGCTCTCAGAGGACTTTTCTTCCCCTGGGTCAGCCAGGGGACGGGAAAGGCACGCGTATTTTTGAGAGTGCTTCATGCAAAGCATCTTTTTCTTTGTCAAAAGGGGGGGTCAACCGATGCCAGTCAAGTGGGGTGTGTGTGGCCCAGTTAGTGGCAACGAGGGAGACTGTGGTTGGAGTCCCCTCGCTGTGTCTCTAAAAGAACCAAGATGAACAAGTCATGGCTCTCAGAGGACTTTTCTTCCCCTGGGTCAGCCAGGGGACGGGAAAGGCACGCGTATTTTTGAGAGTGCTTCATGCAAAGCATCTTTTTCTTTTTCAAAAGGGTGCTCAACCGATGCCAGTCAAGTGGGGTGTGTGTGGCCCAGTTAGTGGCAACGAGGGAGACTGTGGTTGGAGTCCCCTCGCTGTGTCTCTAAAAGAACCAAGATGAACAAGTCATGGCTCTCAGAGGACTTTTCTTCCCCTGGGTCAGCCAGGGGACGGGAAAGGCACGCGTATTTTTGAGAGTGCTTCATGCAAAGCATCTTTTTCTTTTTCAAAAGGGTGCTCAACCGATGCCAGTCAAGTGGGGTGTGTGTGGCCCAGTTAGTGGCAACGAGGGAGACTGTGGTTGGAGTCCCCTCGCTGTGTCTCTAAAAGAACCAAGATGAACAAGTCATGGCTCTCAGAGGACTTTTCTTCCCCTGGGTCAGCCAGGGGACGGGAAAGGCACGCGTATTTTTGAGAGTGCTTCATGCAAAGCATCTTTTTCTTTGTCAAAAGGGGGGGTCAACCGATGCCAGTCAAGTGGGGTGTGTGTGGCCCAGTTAGTGGCAACGAGGGAGACTGTGGTTGGAGTCCCCTCGCTGTGTCTCTAAAAGAACCAAGATGAACAAGTCATGGCTCTCAGAGGACTTTTCTTCCCCTGGGTCAGCCAGGGGACGGGAAAGGCACGCGTATTTTTGAGAGTGCTTCATGCAAAGCATCTTTTTCTTTTTCAAAAGGGTGCTCAACCGATGCCAGTCAAGTGGGGTGTGTGTGGCCCAGTTAGTGGCAACGAGGGAGACTGTGGTTGGAGTCCCCTCGCTGTGTCTCTAAAAGAACCAAGATGAACAAGTCATGGCTCTCAGAGGACTTTTCTTCCCCTGGGTCAGCCAGGGGACGGGAAAGGCACGCGTATTTTTGAGAGTGCTTCATGCAAAGCATCTTTTTCTTTTTCAAAAGGGGGCTCAACCGATGCCAGTCAAGTGGGGTGTGTGTGGCCCAGTTAGTGGCAACGAGGGAGACTGTGGTTGGAGTCCCCTCGCTGTGTCTCTAAAAGAACCAAGATGAACAAGTCATGGCTCTCAGAGGACTTTTCTTCCCCTGGGTCAGCCAGGGGACGGGAAAGGCACGCGTATTTTTGAGAGTGCTTCATGCAAAGCATCTTTTTCTTTGTCAAAAGGGGGGGTCAACCGATGCCAGTCAAGTGGGGTGTGTGTGGCCCAGTTAGTGGCAACGAGGGAGACTGTGGTTGGAGTCCCCTCGCTGTGTCTCTAAAAGAACCAAGATGAACAAGTCATGGCTCTCAGAGGACTTTTCTTCCCCTGGGTCAGCCAGGGGACGGGAAAGGCACGCGTATTTTTGAGAGTGCTTCATGCAAAGCATCTTTTTCTTTTTCAAAAGGGTGCTCAACCGATGCCAGTCAAGTGGGGTGTGTGTGGCCCAGTTAGTGGCAACGAGGGAGACTGTGGTTGGAGTCCCCTCGCTGTGTCTCTAAAAGAACCAAGATGAACAAGTCATGGCTCTCAGAGGACTTTTCTTCCCCTGGGTCAGCCAGGGGACGGGAAAGGCACGCGTATTTTTGAGAGTGCTTCATGCAAAGCATCTTTTTCTTTGTCAAAAGGGGGGGTCAACCGATGCCAGTCAAGTGGGGTGTGTGTGGCCCAGTTAGTGGCAACGAGGGAGACTGTGGTTGGAGTCCCCTCGCTGTGTCTCTAAAAGAACCAAGATGAACAAGTCATGGCTCTCAGAGGACTTTTCTTCCCCTGGGTCAGCCAGGGGACGGGAAAGGCACGCGTATTTTTGAGAGTGCTTCATGCAAAGCATCTTTTTCTTTTTCAAAAGGGGGCTCAACCGATGCCAGTCAAGTGGGGTGTGTGTGGCCCAGTTAGTGGCAACGAGGGAGACTGTGGTTGGAGTCCCCTCGCTGTGTCTCTAAAAGAACCAAGATGAACAAGTCATGGCTCTCAGAGGACTTTTCTTCCCCTGGGTCAGCCAGGGGACGGGAAAGGCACGCGTATTTTTGAGAGTGCTTCATGCAAAGCATCTTTTTCTTTGTCAAAAGGGGGGGTCAACCGATGCCAGTCAAGTGGGGTGTGTGTGGCCCAGTTAGTGGCAACGAGGGAGACTGTGGTTGGAGTCCCCTCGCTGTGTCTCTAAAAGAACCAAGATGAACAAGTCATGGCTCTCAGAGGACTTTTCTTCCCCTGGGTCAGCCAGGGGACGGGAAAGGCACGCGTATTTTTGAGAGTGCTTCATGCAAAGCATCTTTTTCTTTTTCAAAAGGGTGCTCAACCGATGCCAGTCAAGTGGGGTGTGTGTGGCCCAGTTAGTGGCAACGAGGGAGACTGTGGTTGGAGTCCCCTCGCTGTGTCTCTAAAAGAACCAAGATGAACAAGTCATGGCTCTCAGAGGACTTTTCTTCCCCTGGGTCAGCCAGGGGACGGGAAAGGCACGCGTATTTTTGAGAGTGCTTCATGCAAAGCATCTTTTTCTTTTTCAAAAGGGGGCTCAACCGATGCCAGTCAAGTGGGGTGTGTGTGGCCCAGTTAGTGGCAACGAGGGAGACTGTGGTTGGAGTCCCCTCGCTGTGTCTCTAAAAGAACCAAGATGAACAAGTCATGGCTCTCAGAGGACTTTTCTTCCCCTGGGTCAGCCAGGGGACGGGAAAGGCACGCGTATTTTTGAGAGTGCTTCATGCAAAGCATCTTTTTCTTTGTCAAAAGGGGGGGTCAACCGATGCCAGTCAAGTGGGGTGTGTGTGGCCCAGTTAGTGGCAACGAGGGAGACTGTGGTTGGAGTCCCCTCGCTGTGTCTCTAAAAGAACCAAGATGAACAAGTCATGGCTCTCAGAGGACTTTTCTTCCCCTGGGTCAGCCAGGGGACGGGAAAGGCACGCGTATTTTTGAGAGTGCTTCATGCAAAGCATCTTTTTCTTTGTCAAAAGGGGGGGTCAACCGATGCCAGTCAAGTGGGGTGTGTGTGGCCCAGTTAGTGGCAACGAGGGAGACTGTGGTTGGAGTCCCCTCGCTGTGTTTTACATGCTTTTAGAAGGGCATGAAATGGCTTGGAGGTTGACTTTCATCATATGCAAACTGTTGGCTACCAAAATGCTGCCTTTCCAACAACTGTGGTTATAGGCAATGAGGAACATACTGATGAAGATGAGACGCAGATACCCGATTGGGATGACAACTTAAATATTCGGTCAGGGCAAGAAGAAACTCGGTCTGAGGGGTAGGGGAGTGCAAACACAACAATTGATGATTAAGTTCTAGATCACACCTACTGTCAACCCACAGTCAGACACTCGAGGAGGTCAACAGAGGCGGTGGAGGAGGATGCAACCGACGTCGAAGTAACCTGGCGCCTTCCTGGACACAGTCGGAGCACTGGTAGCACGTCTACAACTGCATCCTCAGCCACCACTCTGCCTCTGAGCATTATTCGGGGTGGATCAACAGGTCGCATGGCCTCTAAGCCTTGCCTAGCCAGGTCCTTTTTTGACATAGAAAAAGATCGCCCAAATTATGTGATCTGTAAAATTTGTCATGGTTCTCTTAGTAGAGGTCAAAACCTCAGCAGTTTGACAACTTCTTCCATGAATCGTCACATGAATAAATATCATATGGCCCGATGGGAAGCTCACCGTGCTGCAATGCGGCCTAGCGGAGCGAACCATCCACCGCCTGCCCCTTCCAGTGCATCCGCGCGCTCGTCATCTTCTAGGACTGTGGGGACAGCTGTCACACCTGTTTTTCCACCCACAACTTCCACCACTGTAACCGCAACAGGCAGTTTGCTTGGTAGGTCGTCAGTTGGTTTGGAAGGGGAAACAAGTGAGTGTGTACAGCTCTCTCAGACATCGATAGCACCAACTTTGGATGAAGGCAACATCATGTCTCCGCCTGCACTTTCCTCACAAAGCTGCATTTTTCCAGGGACACCCGACTCAACACCGTCTACACACAGCAGCCAGATCTCTGTCCCTCAGATGTGGTCAAATAAAAGGCCACTTCCTGCGACCCATGACAAAGCGAAGAGGTTGACTCTATCCCTCTGTAAGCTGTTGACTACAGAAATGCTGCCTTTCCGCCTAGTGGACACACAGGATTTTAGAGACCTTATGTCTGTCGCTGTGCCCCAGTACCAGATGCCTAGTCGCCACTACTTCTCTAAGAAAGGTGTGCCCGCGCTACACCAGCATGTCGCACACAACATCACCGCTTCCTTGAGAAACTCTGTGTGTGAACGGGTGCATTTCACCACCGATACTTGGACCAGTAAGCATGGACAGGGACGTTACATGTCGCTGACTGGCCACTGGGTAACTATGGTGATAGATGGTGAAGGGTCTGCTGCACAAGTCTTGCCGTCCCCACGACTTGTGTGTCAATCCTCTGTCTGTCCAAGTTCCGCCACTGCTTCTGCATCCTCCACCTCATCTGGGTCCTCCACCTCCGCCCCAAGCCTGCCTGGTCAGGCCACCAGCGTTCTCACTGCGCAGAAGGAATCACGCACCCCTCATTACTATGCTGGTAGCAGAGCGCAACGGCATCAGGCGGTCTTTAGCTTGACATGTCTTTGAAATAGGAGTCACACAGCGACTGAGTTGTGGGCAGCTCTGGAGACTGATTTTGATAAATGGTTGTCTCCACTCAACCTGCAGCCTGGTAAGGCCGTGTGCGACAATGCTGCAAACCTGGGTGCGGCCCTTCGCCTGGGCAAGGTGACACACGTGCCTTGTATGGCTCACGTGTTTAACCTTGTTGTCCAGCAATTTTTAACACACTATCCCGGCCTAGATGGCCTTCTGACCAGGGCACGGAAACTGTCTGCAGTGCTCACTTCCGCCGTTCAACCGCCGCACCTGAGCGACTTGCATCGCTCCAGAAGTCTTTCGGCCTGCCGGTTCATCGCCTGAAATGCGATGTGGCGACACGCTGGAATTCAACTCTCCACATGTTACAGCGACTGTGGCAGCACCGGCGAGCCCTGGTGCAATACGTCATGATGTATAGCCTGGGCCAACGAGATGCAGAAGTGGGGCAGATCACCCTGATGGAGTGATCTCAGATCAAGGACCTATGCACCCTTCTGCACAGTTTCGACATGGCGACGAATATGTTTAGCGCTGACAATGCCATTATCAGCATGACGATTACAGTCATTTACATGCTGGAGCACACGCTAAACACTATTCGTAGTCAGGGGGTGGGACAACAGGAAGGGGAGGAACTACAGGAGGATTCATATGCGCAAGACACAACAACATCACCAAGGTCCAGACGTTCATCATCACCAACGCGGCAGGCATGGGACCATGGGGGACAGGGATCAACAAGGGCGCATGGTAGCAGGTGAGATGTTGAGGAAGGTGCAGGAGGACATGAAGATATGGAGGACGAACTGTCCATGGACATGGAAGACTCAGCAGATGAGGGGGACCTTGGTCAAATTTCAGTTGAAAGAGGTTGGGGGGAGATGACAGAGGAAGAAAGAACGGTTAGCACCTCTATGCCACAAACACAGCGTGGACTTGGTGCGCATGGCTGCGCAAGACACATGAGTGCCTTCTTGTTGCACTACCTCCAACATGACCCTCGTATTGTCAAAATTAGAAGTGATGATGACTACTGGCTTGCCACACTATTAGATCCCCGGGACAAGTCCAAATTTTGTGACATAATTCCACCCATAGAAAGGGACGCACGTATGCAGGAGTATCAGCAGAAGCTGTTACTCGATCTTAGCTCGGCTTTTCCACCAAACAACCGTGCAGGTGAAGGGAGTGATTCTCCCAGTTGTAACTTGACAAACATGGGACGGCCTCGTCATCTTCAACAGTCTACCCGTACCAGTAGGACCGTATCTGGTGCTGGTAACAGCAATTTTATGGAATCTTTTCATAATTTTTTTAGACCCTCCTTTGCAAGGCCACCAGAGACAACAAGTCTGACACATAGTCAACGGATGGAGAGGATGATACAGGAGTATCTCCAAATGAACATCGATGCAATGACTTTGCAAATGGAGCCTTGCTCCTTTTGTGCTTCAAATCTAGAAAAATGTCAAGAGCTCTCCAGTTACGCCTCGAAGATTTTGTCGTGTCCAGCTGCCAGCGTTGTCTCTGAACGTGTCTTCAGTGCTGCTGGGTGTGTGCTGACAGATAAGCGCACGCGTCTGTCCAGTGACAATGTGGACAGACTGACGTTCATCAAAATGAACAAGTCATGGATCCAGAAGGAATTTACTACCCCTGTGTCATCCTGGGGAGAGTAAATGCTTGTGGATTTGGAATGTGCTTGATGCAAATCAAAACATCCTGTTTGCAACTAGGGCACAAGTGCTGCCACTGATAAGGTGTCTGTGTGGGGCCCAATTTTTGGAAAAAAAGGGAGACTCCGCTTGGAGTAACCCTTGCTTGCTGTGTTTTTTAAAAATGATACAAGATGAACAGATCTGAAGGCAAGATGAAGCCAACATCATGTCTCCGCCTGCACTTTTCTCACAAACCTGCATTTTTCCAGGGACACCCTACTCAACACCGTCTACAGACAGCAGCCAGATCTCTGTCCCTCAGATGTGGTCAAATAAAAGGCCACTTACTGCGACCCATGACAAAGCTAAGTGGTTGACTCTATCCCTCTGTAAGCTGTTGGCTACCGAAATGCTGCCTTTACGCGTAGTGGACACACAGGATTTTACAGACCTTATGTCTGTCGCTGTGCCCCAGTACCAGATGCCCAATCACCACTGCTTCTCCAAGAAAAGCATGCCCGCGCTACACCGGCATGTCGCACACAACATCACCACTTCCTTGAGAAAATCTGTGTGCGACAGGGTGCATTTCAACACAGATACTTGGACCAGTAAGCATAGACAGGGTCATTACATGTCACTGACTGGGCACTGGCAAACTATGGTGAGAGATGGAGAAGGGTCTGCTGTACAAGTCTTGCCGTCCCCACGAGTTGTTTCAATCCTTGTTCTGTATGTAGAAGTTAATACACTGCTTCTGCCTCTTCAACCTCGTGTGGGTCCTCTACCTTTGCGCAAACCCTGTGTGGTCAGGCCACCCTTCCTTGCAACTGCGCACAAGGACTACCACACACCTCCTTACTATGCTGGCAGCAGAGCTCAATGCCATCAGGCGGTCAAAGTTTTACTTTGAAATGTATGGGAAATGTGAGTCACACCGCTATTACAGAGAATAGTAGTCAGGCAGGGTCAAAACATTAATTGAGGAACAGGAACAGAATGGGACGGCCAGGACTTAATCAGAAAACAAGCAGAGGTGAAATGCGTATCGGCCAACAAGGTACATAAACAGCAAGCAGGAAAAGTAGTCAGGTAACAAGCACACAAAATCATAAAACTGAACTGGGGGTAAAATTAACCAGAGGTTCATAGCTATGTCTGGCAGTGGTCTGCAGACAGGATGGGCATAAAAAAGGGTGTGGTGTCTTCCCATTGGTTGTAGCTGAATGATGGTATTTCATCTGTGAGATACCCACCAGCTACATTCAGCCAGAGATTCTGCATCTGTCAAGGTAATGCAGCCCAGTGGGTGAGCATAACCTGCGTCCACCTGCGCCGCTGGCATCGACTACTCTCCCATCATCAGCACTATTCATGAAAGGAACACGTTGTCACCTGGCGACCGGAGTACAAATTGACGGAGCGGACTCCGTTGGTGACTTAACAGCCGTGTGCGGCAATGATGCAAACCTGGCTGCGGGCCATCCTCAGGGCAATGTGACACACGTGCCTTTTATGGCTCACGTGTTGATCCGAATTCTCCAGCAATTTTTAAAACACCATCACGGCCTACATGTCCTTGTGCAGCGGGCACGCTCGCTATGTGCTCACTTCCATCGTGCGCACACAGCAGCTCAACAACTTTCATCACTCCGGAAGTCTTAGGGTCTGGCAGTTAAACGCCGGAAATGCGATGTTCCGACACGCAGGAATTGGAATCTGCACATGTTGCAGCGTGTGTGGCAGCACCGCAGAGCCCTGCTGAAATACGGTAAGACATATAGCCTGGGATAAGTTGATCCAGAGGTGGTGCAGATCACGCTGCTGGAGTGGTGTCAGATCAAGGACCTATGCACCCTGCTACACAGTTTTGAAATGTCGACGAAGATGTTTAGCACTGGCAATGTCATTCTCAGCGTGACAATTCTGGTCATCTACATGATGGAGCACACTGTAATTATTATTCGGAGTCAGGTGTTGGGACAAGAGGAAGGGGAGGAAGTACAGGAGGAGTCATATGCGGAAGGGATAACAAGATCTACGAGGTCCAGATGGTCAGCGGCACCTATGCGGCAGTCATGGTGAGGGAGAGGGATTAACAAGGGCGCATAGTATCAGCAAAAAGTGTTGATGAAAGTGCAGGAGCCCATGAAGAAATGGAGGACGAACTGGCGATGGGCATGGAAGACTCAGCAGATGAGTGAGAGCTTGCTCACATTTCGGTTGTGCGAGGTTGTGGGTAGAGGGCAGAGGAAGGATGCACGATTCTCACCTCTCTGCCACCAACACACCAAGGACTTGGTCCTCCTGGATGCACAAGACACATGAGCGCCTTCTTGCTGCACTACCTACATGACCCTCGGATTGTATGAATTTGAAGTAATCCTGAATACTGGGTTGCCACACTGTTAGATCCCCGGTACAAGACAAAATTTGGCGAACTAATTCCTGCCATAGAAATAGACGCACGTATACAGGAGTATCTGCAGAATGTGGTACGCAATCTTAGATCTACTTTTCCACTAAACACCAGTGCTGCACAGAGTGAATCTCAACACTTTGTCATGGATAGGAGGAAATGGTCTTTTACTTGTCCACATCGGAGGGACCGAGGGATGGCTGCTGTGCTGAGATGGCGTTGAGTACGGTGTCCCTGCACAGTTGCACTTTTGGTCATATCCCAAAATGAGTTGAAAAAGGACAGATGCTGTTGGAAAGGGGAACAGGTGTGTTGGAAAGGGGAAAAAAATTTGGGTCCGTGGATTTGGTGGTTAAACAACTGTAACATTTGCTGAAGAAACAACATCTGTTACAGTGGGACTGGCAGATTTGGATAAAGTGGTATATAATCTGTGACCGCTATATAACAAAAATTAATAAGAAAAGAAAGAGAAAGGTATATATCACCTTCAGCAGTCAGTGTCCACCGTGCTCCCAGTTGGAAAAGGAGAGGTTGGCAACTTGAAGGTTTGGTGGAGGATACAGAGCTGTGTGGCTATGAAACTAATAGTAGCCTGAACCGAGTTAGACGCCATTCGGATCTGGAGACTGTGAGCCCTGTTAGCGTCACAGGGTCCACATGCCCACCCAGCCCAGGAACTCCCTGTTAACAACACAGGGGCCATTGAGTACGCTGACCGTGTGCGTAGGGGCCACACCTGTGGACAGCAGGCGCATCAGCAGCAGCAGGCCTGTTAATGCCACTGGGCTGCACAAGCAGGACTGTTAGGACAGGAGCTGGTCTTAACCGTTCTGCGTTACCAACTGTGGTGGTGGCCTGCATCCACCACCCTATCCCTGCCTACCTCTGGCCTAAAGCCGCAATGGGTTCAACACATGGAGGTGTGCTCTTTCGGAGCATAATAGAAGACTGCGCACCTCCTTGTTGGCTCCAGCCCCTTTTATAACCTGGGTCCGCCCCAAACCAGGGTGAACCACAATGCACCTCCTGGAGACAAAAGCAGAGTGACACGTCATGAGTGGCATAACTAGCGTCCTATTTGGAAACGCAACTTCAATGATGACCTCATGGCTGCCATGACCCAAACACCTCACCAGTCATCGTCTGACCATCAATAATGCGGTGACAAGTCATAGGTGTGGGCCTCTGCAAGCCATTTGGGAGGACACCTGATGCCCTGTGGTCTATATGGGACCCCCACATCAGGGCCAGGGCCAAAGAGTTCATTACCGGACCTAGTCTCTGATGCAGGAAGTGCCTGAGCATGCTCAGTAGCATGAAATACAGTCTCTGAAAAAAGACTATCAGCTTTAGCATGGTGTCTAGGCACAAAACAGGACTTAGACCCGGCACAGAATGCAAGCACCTGTGCAAAGAGGCTTTTCACACTTAGTGTGGGAGCATGCGCTGTATCCCGAAATGAAGACTTAGCGTCAGGAATGGCACAGTCAGGCTGAGCATACTCACTAGGCGAAACACTGTAATTATGCTGCAGCTGGGGTACATCGGCACACGCATGCGCACTAGCTGCCTCTCCACACTTAGACGTGGAGGGGAAATTTGTCTTGGAGATGCTGTCTATGAACAGAAGGAAAAGCTAAAGGAAGCCTGACTTTCTATCCCTCCGAATTATGAAATGCAGCAATGAATTCCATGAGTTTGCTATAACATTAGCGTAGCTAAATGTGCATGAGGGTGTGATGTAGAGGTGCTAGAAATAGCTTGTCACCAGTGGGGCACTAATGGAATACAACAGCCAGTTCTATGATGCCACAAAATGGCAGTATTTTGTGCTATCATTATAGCTTATTAAAAACAGAGCACGAGGTTGTCATGCAGAGGTGCTGCACATAGATTTGCAGTAGTGTGAATAGACAAAAGTACAATAGCCACGTTTAGGATACAACTAGGTACACTGAGTGTTTGCTACTATAAATGGCTGAGTTTAAAAAAGTTTGAGTGTGCAATGCAGGCAGACGTGCTGCAAATAACGTTCCAATACTGTGAATTGACAAAAGTACAATAGCCACGTTTAGGATACAACTAGGTACACTGAGTGTTTGCTACTATAAATGGCTGAGTTTAAAAAAGTTAGAGTGTGCAATGCAGGCAGACGTGCTGCAAATATCGTTCCAATACTGTGAATAGACAAAAGTACAATAGCCACGTTTAGGATACAACTAGGTACACTGAGTGTTTGCTACTATAAATGGCTGAGTTTAAAAAAGTTTGAGTGTGCAATGCAGGCAGACGTGCTGCAAATAACGTTCCAATACTGTGAATTGACAAAAGTACAATAGCCACGTTTAGGATACAACTAGGTACACTGAGTGTTTGCTACTATAAATGGCTGAGTTTAAAAAAGTTTGAGTGTGCAATGCAGGCAGACGTGCTGCAAATAACGTTCCAATACTGTGAATTGACAAAAGTACAATAGCCACGTTTAGGATACAACTAGGTACACTGAGTGTTTGCTACTATAAATGGCTGAGTTTAAAAAAGTTAGAGTGTGCAATGCAGGCAGACGTGCTGCAAATATCGTTCCAATACTGTGAATAGACAAAAGTACAATAGCCACGTTTAGGATACAACTAGGTACACTGAGTGTTTGCTACTATAAATGGCTGAGTTTAAAAAAGTTTGAGTGTGCAATGCAGGCAGACGTGCTGCAAATAACGTTCCAATACTGTGAATTGACAAAAGTACAATAGCCACGTTTAGGATACAACTAGGTACACTGAGTGTTTGCTACTATAAATGGCTGAGTTTAAAAAAGTTTGAGTGTGCAATGCAGGCAGACGTGCTGCAAATAACGTTCCAATACTGTGAATTGACAAAAGTACAATAGCCACGTTTAGGATACAACTAGGTACACTGAGTGTTTGCTACTATAAATGGCTGAGTTTAAAAAAGTTTGAGTGTGCAATGCAGGCAGACGTGCTGCAAATAACGTTCCAATACTGTGAATTGACAAAAGTACAATAGCCACGTTTAGGATACAACTAGGTACACTGAGTGTTTGCTACTATAAATGGCTGAGTTTAAAAAAGTTTGAGTGTGCAATGCAGGCAGACGTGCTGCAAATAACGTTCCAATACTGTGAATTGACAAAAGTACAATAGCCACGTTTAGGATACAACTAGGTACACTGAGTGTTTGCTACTATAAATGGCTGAGTTTAAAAAAGTTAGAGTGTGCAATGCAGGCAGACGTGCTGCAAATATCGTTCCAATACTGTGAATAGACAAAAGTACAATAGCCACGTTTAGGATACAACTAGGTACACTGAGTGTTTGCTACTATAAATGGCTGAGTTTAAAAAAGTTTGAGTGTGCAATGCAGGCAGACGTGCTGCAAATAACGTTCCAATACTGTGAATTGACAAAAGTACAATAGCCACGTTTAGGATACAACTAGGTACACTGAGTGTTTGCTACTATAAATGGCTGAGTTTAAAAAAGTTAGAGTGTGCAATGCAGGCAGACGTGCTGCAAATATCGTTCCAATACTGTGAATAGACAAAAGTACAATAGCCACGTTTAGGATACAACTAGGTACACTGAGTGTTTGCTAGTATAATGGCTTAGTAACAATGAGTTGTAGTGTGCAATGCAGGCAGACGTGCTCTGCAAATGTCTTTGCACTAGTGGGACTATAGCAAAGTCCAATAGCCACGTTTAGGATGCCACTAGGTACACTGAGTGTTTGCTAGTAAAATTGCTTAGTTTAAAAAAGTTGGAGTGTGCAATGCAGGCAGATGTGCTCTGCTAATATCTTTGCACTAGTGGGACTATAGCAAAGTCCAATAGCCACGTATAGGATGCCACTAGGTACACTGAGTGTTTGCTAGTATAATGGCTTAGTTAAAATGAGTTTGAGTGTGCAATGCAGGCAGACGCGCTATGCAAATGTCTTTGCACTAGTGGGACTATAGCAAAGTCCAATAGCCACGTATAGGATGCCACTAGGTACACTGAGTGTTTGCTAGTATAATGGCTTGGTTTTAATGAGTTGGAGTGTGCAATGCAGGCAGACGCGCTCTGCAAATGTCTTTGCACTAGTGGGACTATAGCAAAGTCCAATAGCCACGTATAGGATGCCACTAGGTACACTGAGTGTTTGCTAGTATAATGGCTTGGTTAGAATGAGTTGTAGTGTGCAATGCAGGCAGATGTGCTCTGCTAATGTCTTTGCACTAGTGGGACTATAGCAAAGTCCAATAGCCACGTATAGGATGCCACTAGGTACACTGAGTGTTTGCTAGTATAATGGCTTAGTTAAAATGAGTTTGAGTGTGCAATGCAGGCAGACGCGCTATGCAAATGTCTTTGCACTAGTGGGACTATAGCAAAGTCCAATAGCCACGTATAGGATGCCACTAGGTACACTGAGTGTTTGCTAGTATAATGGCTTGGTTAGAATGAGTTGTAGTGTGCAATGCAGGCAGACGCGCTCTGCAAATGTCTTTGCACTAGTGGGACTATAGCAAAGTCCAATAGCCACGTATAGGATGCCACTAGGTACACTGAGTGTTTGCTAGTATAATGGCTTGGTTAGAATGAGTTGTAGTGTGCAATGCAGGCAGACGCGCTCTGCAAATGTCTTTGCACTAGTGGGACTATAGCAAAGTCCAATAGCCACGTATAGGATGCCACTAGGTACACTGAGTGTTTGCTAGTATAATGGCTTAGTTATCAGTTGGAGTGTGCAGAGGACAAGAGGGTACAGTGGCAGGATTGTGGTGCTCTGGGTAGAGGAATGGAAGCCTGCCTTTCTATTCCCTCCTAATGGTGAAATGCAGGTAGGAAATCCCTGACCTGGGCTACACAGACGCTGTTGCTGTTTGCAGGACCTGTCACCTATGGCTCTCTGACCCTGCCGGTTGGAGCCCTTAAAAGGACTGCTATAAAGTGCTCTCCCTAAGCTGTCTAACGCTGTGTATGCAGCGCATACAGCTGTATCGGCTATAGGACTCAGGAAGACGGAGCTGCGACAGTGATGTCTGACACCAAAGACGCAGAAGGCAGATAATGGCGTCCGTGAAGAAAATGTCCGGTTTTATAATGCAGGGACATGTGACATGCAGATCCTATCACACATGCCGTTGCTTCTCTGGCTCAAAGTCCACTTAGCTGTGTGTGTGTCTGGGATTGGCTGACATGCTGGCCCGCCCCACAAGACGCGCGCACTTAGGGAAGGAAGACAAGAAAAAAAAAAAAAAAAAATGGCGATCGCCATTATAGAAACAGCAGTGATCTGAAGGCGCTGTTCACGCACACTATACACTGAAATGTGATAATAGTTTGATTCACAGAGTGACTTACACTATTACAGCAGAAACCAAGCTATGATTTAGCTGTTTTTTGGCTGCTAGAACCGTTCTCGAACGTTTCTAGAACTACCGAGCTTTTGCAAAAAGCTCGAGTTCTAGTTCGATCTAGAACATGCCCCAAAATCACTCGAGCCGCGAACTGGAGAACCACGAACCACGAACCGCGCTCAACTCTAGTCCCTATGCATCCAGAACCACGAGCAGTTCTAAGTTCATATTGCTAATCCCTGCCTAAACGTCCCAGGCTATAGTAGCATAGTTAAAGGGATATTTTGAAAAAGTATTTCTAAAGATCCTTTATGATATGCTAATGAGGGCAGGGATTAGTCGCAAGGACTTTATTTCCCCCGGCTAGTCCGCCTTCTTAGCATGTTAGTATGCCACTGTGAGAGTGCCAATATGCTACTCAATGCCCAGCATCATCGACATGGACAGAATCGCAGGCTGTTACCTGAGCTCCGGAGTTCAGCCCGGCCTGTTCGCAGCTGTGACATGAACTGAACCGCAATTGCCGTGGAATCATTCGGCCCTCGCGGTTCAGTCCTGCAAACTCAGATTTCAGTCCAGGGTGCACTCTGGAGCTCAGGTTCACGCTCCAGAGTTCAAAGCAGGTAACCGCAGCCAGGACTGGCTCAGGTGACAGCTTCAGAGTTCAGCCCGGCCTGTCCGCAGCTGTCATGAACTGAACTACAATCACCGGGGAATCAGTCGGCACTTGCAGTTCAGTCCTGCAAACCCTGAGTTCAATCCAGGTTGCACTCCGGAGCTCAGGTGAGAACTCTGGAGTTCAATCCAGGTAACCACAGCCAGGACTGTTATTACTGGAGGTTTCTCTGGTAGCCAGTCAGACACTGGACATGGACATGTATACTTATCCGTTGTCACCGTCTTTGACGCCGGGTTTAGCATCAGTGCACATGATCAGTATGCCCAGCACGTCTGGTTATGTGCACTATGGAGCCGGGTGTACGCATCCCGCCTTTAGCGATATATAGTGCGCATGACCAAAAAAATGTTTTTGTAAAGTCCGTGTTTGACATGAACCCCAAACTTTATAGTTCGGATCTACTCATCGCTAGTATTAATACATTTTGGATAGATATTCTGGAGAATGTTAGTGATCCCCTTATATTTTCTCTTTGGTGTATGTGGTTCTGTTTAAAGGAATGGGGTTCACTTCCAGCACTTCCAGCACTTACACTGATGACTGCACTCTGCCATCCAAACCTCTCTAGTCCTGCAGTTTCCGTGTTAAGATAAAGCATTTGAAAGTAAATATAAGAGATTTCTTCTTTCTTATTTTCATGTTTTTGTAGTGATTTTACTTCTTGCAGGTTTCCAGTATGGTCTACATCAGATTCGATGGACTATGTTGGACCGGCAATGAATCCATACATTTAATTAAAAGGTCATATAGGGAGGATGTCAGGAATTTTTTTTTTTTAAATTAAGTACCAGTATTTTTATTCTTACACTTTATTACAGCATTAGTAATTTTTCTGGTATACAACTACTATTGCTGGAACTTGGTATCAGAGACACACACGCGCACACGCACGCGCACACACACACACACACACACACACACACACACACACACACACACACACACACACACACACACTGTTATCTAACTGTGATCAATATCCAGGGACCTTCCATCCATTTGTATCAGTGTGGTGCTGTCATTTTTACGTTGGTAGGGTATGTAAAATGAGAGGAATGCCTTTTATTTTTTAGCTACTCATTTATGCCATATCAAACAGTCGTTATTCCTCTATACTGGTGCCATTTATTTGTATTTCTTTTGAATCGAAGGAGTTATTTTTTGCCTTCTGGAGCCCCTGGTTATGTTTTAAAGACAATCTGTCACCAGGTTTTTGCTCACCCATCTATGAGCAGCATAATATAGAGACAGAGACTCTGAATTCAGCGATGTGTCACTTGCTGAGCTGTTTGCTATCATTTTGATAAAAACAATATTTTCTCTGCTGCATATCCAGTAGTTATACAGAGCTCATGAATATGCTGGACTACCTGGCAGCACGACAAGTAGTCCTGTAATGATAATCTACTGCTGATTAACTCCTTTACAACCAAGGATGTACCAGTACGTCCTTGGTCGCCTATATCCAATTACCGCGGGCTCCAGCAGTGATCCCTGCACAGGTCTGCTGATCTAATCAACCGACATGTGTGGCTTGGACTGGAGAGCCGCCCATACCTGTTAACCCTTTAGATCGTGCTGTGAAACACTGACAACGTAATTTAAATGGCAGCAGCGGGGATCATACTGCTCTGTGCCACAATCGGCGGCCCTGTGACGCAATACTGGGGCGCCAATGTGTTGTCATGGTAGCACGGAGTCAACTGATGACCCCTGATGCTGCCATGATTCACTTCTCGTGAGAGCCGACAGAGCACTAGCTCTCACAGTAACACTGCATTTATTCTGATTAGAGCACAGGCCATTTTCACATAGGGGTGTTCTCACTTTTGTTGCCAGTGGTTTTCACATTAGTAGCTTTGTTGAGTTATTTAGAGGGCACCAATTTACACTGTTAGGCTAAGGACACACGGCAAGTAAAACGGAATGAGTGGAATGCGATAAAAAAATTGGACCAATACTACTCTGTGGTCGATTTTTTTTCTCAGCCCTAATCGGACTGAGAAAACAATCACAACATGCTGCAGATGGAACCTGATTTGTTTTCTCTCTCACCCATTCAATTCTATGGGTGCGAGAGAAACATCACACTGCATTACAGTGCGATATACGCATCAGTTGACAATGGAGGAGATAGGGAGATTAGTCACTCCCTCTCCTCCTCCGCACCCGCCTCTCTTCTCCTCTGCAGCTGTGCTGCAATCGCAGGATCACGTCACAGTGGCATAACACATATGTTTACATTCCAGCAGAGTGGGAGCCTAGTGTCATGCGATGCACTCGCAGTTATGCTCGTGTGGCCCCAGCCTTATACTTGTTGGACACTGACTACTTTACATTGTATCAAAATGTTATATCTTCAGTGTTGTTGTCCATTGAAAACATATAGCAAAATATTGTCAAAAATGTGAGGTGTTTTTTGTATTTTTTTTTATATATATACTGTATGTCCATAGGGCCCCCCAAAATTGTCACAAAAATAAGGAAGTCTACGACTGATGAACCCTAGCATATGGCATTAGTCAGTGGCAACTTCACAACATAGGGTTTAAAAAGGTAATAAAAAGGAATCAAGGAAATGAGTACATATATACATTATTCCTATCCATAAACAATAGCAAAGATGCTAAAACAAAGAGAATGAAGTCCAAACTTTGCTAAAACCACTTTATATTGTGTAAAACCTTTTTTTCAAGATTTATATATTACCACATACAGTTAGGTCCAGAAATATTTGGACAGTGACACAATTTTCGCGAGTTGGGCTCTGCATGCCACCACATTGGATTTGAAATGAAATCTCTACAACAGAATTCAAGTGCAGATTGTAACGTTTAATTTGAAGGTTTGAACAAAAATATCTGATAGAAATTGTAGGAATTGTACACATTTCTGTACAAACACTCCACATTTTAGGAGGTCAAAAGTAATTGGACAAATAAACCAAACCCAAACAAAATATTTTTATTTTCAATATTTTGTTGCGAATCCTTTGGAGGCAATCACTGCCTTAAGTCTGGAACCCATGGACATCACCAAACGCTGGGTTTCCTCCTTCTTAATGCTTTGCCAGGCCTTTACAGCCGCAGCCTTCAGGTCTTGCTTGTTCGTGGGTCTTTCCGTCTTAAGTCTGGATTTGAGCAAGTGAAATGCATGCTCAATTGGGTTAAGATCTGGTGATTGACTTGGCCATTGCAGAATGTTCCCCTTTTTTGCACTCATGAACTCCTGGGTAGCTTTGGCTGTATGCTTGGGGTCATTGTCCATCTGTACTATGAAGCGCCGTCCGATCAACTTTGCGGCATTTGGCTGAATCTGGGCTGAAAGTATATCCCGGTACACTTCAGAATTCATCCGGCTACTCTTGTCTGCTGTTATGTCATCAATAAACACAAGTGACCCAGTGCCATTGAAAGCCATGCATGCCCATGCCATCACGTTGCCTCCACCATATTTTACAGAGGATGTGGTGTGCCTTGGATCATGTACCGTTCCCTTTCTTCTCCAAACTTTTTTCTTCCCATCATTCTGGTACAGGTTGATCTTGGTCTCATCTGTCCATAGAATACTTTTCCAGAACTGAGCTGGCTTCATGAGGTGTTTTTCAGCAAATTTAACTCTGGCCTGTTTATTTTTGGAATTGATGAATGGTTTGCATCTAGATGTGAACCCTTTGTATTTACTGTTGACTTAGAGACAGATACACCTACTTCACTGAGAGTGTTCTGGACTTCAGTTGATGTTGTGAACGGGTTCTTCTTCACCAAAGAAAGTATGCGGCGATCATCCACCACTGTTGTCATCCGTGGACGCCCAGGCCTTTTTGAGTTCCCAAGCTCACCAGTCAATTCCTTTTTTCTCAGAATGTACCCGACTGTTGATTTTGCTACTCCAAGCATGTCTGCTATCTCTCTGATGGATTTTTTCTTTTTTTCAGCCTCAGGATGTTCTGCTTCACCTCAATTGAGAGTTCCTTAGACCGCATGTTGTCTGGTCACAGCAACAGCTTCCAAATGCAAAACCACACACTTGTAATCAACCCCAGACCTTTTAACTACTTCATTGATTACAGGTTAACGAGGGAGACGCCTTCAGAGTTAATTGCAGCCCTTAGAGTCCCTTGTCCAATTACTTTTGGTCCCTTGAAAAAGAGGAGGCTATGCATTACAGAGCTATGATTCCTAAACCCTTTCTCCGATTTGGATGTGAAAACTCTCATATTGCAGCTGGGAGTGTGCACTTTCAGCCCATATTATATATATAATTGTATTTCTGAACATGTTTTTGTAAACAGCTAAAATAACAAAACGTGTGTCACTGTCCAAATATTTTGGGACCTATCTGTAAACATGAAATGTCATTAGTTCCTTTTTTAGGTAGTTTGTGGGCATTTTCTTTATCCCACATTATTTCCCAATTTAGACTCTAAAACATAAGGGACTCATAGAAGCAGGCAATTCTAAATTCAACGTTTCTGGAGAACGCCACCTTTATCAAGAATAAAGTCTACCTCAAAGAAAACTAAGGACATTTCATGTTTATACCATTTAATAAGTACAGCTTGAACTAAATTGGAATTGTGTCTTCTTTCCACCTTTAAGGAATGCTCAAACTAGCGAATAACAAAAACAGTCCAGGAAAGATGGACGATTTTTTTTTTCACTAGTCATCGATGTATTGTCCATATGCAATCTATTTTTTTTTCCTCAGCAGCTATTATTCACTTACGATCATTTACAGGACCATTTACAGTGCCCTATGCTAGAGAATGGTAATGTATCCGTAAAAAACGGATGCCAATAGGATGGTCAGTGTGATGTCCAATTTGTTTATCGTACCCATAGACTTGAATAGGTAGTGTCCTCCGATTTATGCGTCTACTCACAGCATGCTGTGTTCTTTTCCTCACGCCGAATACAGCTGAGAAAAACTGTCTCATTCAATAACATGGATCCGATTGTAATACATTTTTTTTGCATTGCACTCTTCCGAGTATTACACTAGAGTGAATGAACCCTAAGGGGTACTTTGCACGTTGCGACATCGGTACTGTGATGTCGTCGGGGTCAAATCGAAAGTGACGCACATCTGGCGACAGTAACGACGTTGCAACGTGTAAAGCCTAGATGCACCGATAAACAATCGCAAAAGTGTCGTAAATCGGTGATCTGTGTAGTGTCGGTAATTTTCATAATTTCGCTGCACCGACAGGTACGATGTTGTTCCTCGTTCCTGCGGCAGCACACATCGCTGTGTATGAAGCCGCAGGAGCGAGGAACTTCTCCTTACCTGCCTCCACCGGCTATGCAGAAGGAAGGAGGTGGGCGGGATGTTTACATCGGCTCATCTCTGCCCCTCCGCTTCTATTGGCCACCTGCCGTGTGACGTCGCTGTGACGCCGCACGACCCGGCCCTTTAGGAAGGAGGTGGGTCCCCGGCCAGAGTGATGTCGCAGGGCAGGTAAGTGCGTGTGAAGCTGCCGTGGCGATAATGTTCACTACGGGAGCTATCACGAGATATCGCATGTGCGACGGGGGCGGGTACTATCGCGCTCGGCATCGCTATCATCGGCTAGCGATGTCGCAGCGTGCAAAGTACCCCTAACAGTATGAAATGACAGATCTGTTAGCTCAGTGCCATTATAGCTTATGGGTGAGGTAGGAGATGCCAAACAGTGTTAACTGTCATCCAAAGGTTTTAATGGCATCAGTTAAATGAATCTGTCATGAAAAGGTCATGTCATATCCATTAAATGGATCCTGTGTTAATCTATGGGTGACAGATGCCATTGTTAGGTATCCATCACAGCTTTCCATTTGACATATACAGCACATCAGATTTTTCCTTGAGTATATGTTAAATGGAGGCGATAAAACATGGTATGAACAAGGCCTTAGTAATCTATTTTCTGAAGGTCTATATAGTAATAAAACACAGTTGTATACTGTTTTATACATAATATTACATAACTAATGAAGTACACAGACAAAAAAGGAGCACATTTCATACAAAAATGTGTGTGAATCCTTCAAAGTTATCACCAAAACTTATTACATGTAAATCCAATAAATGTGGGGAACACTCCAAAATCATATGGTTAGAAAGTGGATTGTAATTAGTCTATGCAACGTTTCAGCTCAAAATGGTAGAGCCTATCTCAAGTGTAAAGGGTGCTTTACACGAGACCTATCGTGCGATAGATCGTCGGGGTCACGTTTTTTTTGACGCACATCCGGCATCACTTGCGACGTCGGGCTGTGTGACACCTTCGAGCAACGCAGTATCGCTCACAAATCGTGAGTAGTGTACTCGTCGCTCGGTTTCATAATCTCGTTTAATTAAAATGGCGCCGGTTGCTCATAATTCCCGGGGTAGCACACGCCGCTCCGTGTGACACCCCGGAAACGATGAACAGCAGCTTACCTCCGTCCCGCGGCACCCGCCGGCTATGTGGAAGGAAGGAGGTGGGCGGGATGTTTACGTCCCGCTCATCTCCGCCCCTCTGCTTCTATTGGCCAGCGGCTGTGTGACGTCGCTGTGACGCCGAACGTCCCTCCCACTTCAGGACGTGCACGTTCGTCGCCCACAGCGAGGTCGTCCAGAAGGTAAGTACGTGTGATGGGGGTTAAACGAGTTTGTGCGCCACGCGTAGCGATTTGCCCGTGACGCAAAAACGACGGGGGCGGGTACGATCGATTGTGGAATCGCACAATCGGTCGTCCCGTGTAAAGCAGGCTTAAGAGAATCTTTGCCCGTAATGTTGCAAGAACGGATTAAAATCTGTTTTCTCACCATCTGACTTCATTTGCCAGTTTACAGAGTATAAATATTGCCCTAAAATGATAACAAAATGTTAGTATGGTGCAGGCATGTACAGTACACTTTATTTTTTTAATTTATTTTACTCACTTATATAGTGCTAGTAGTTCCACAGTGCTTTATAGATTTGATCTTATAAAGTAGCATCCATATTGTTATAGTGCCCCTATGTATAGGCCACCGGTGCGGTAGCCATTGGCAAGGGATTCCCTCCTTAAGGTGCTTTGCCCCTCTATAGAAAAAGTGGGTTTGTGGTCCTGGCTGGGTGAGCGGACTTGCGTGGTGCAGGTCATACCGTTTTGCAGGCCTCTTGTTGCCATTGCTTCTAACGAGCCAGGACCAGTCCACAGTGAAAACGATAACAGAGGCCAACCGTTCTTAAACAACTGATTTTTACTAAACAACTTGCAGAGTACTTCCAACATCTGTGAGAAGCGGTGATGTCACTCAGTTCACTGGAGTTCACAGCCGGGGGCTCCCAAAGTACCAACTGTGACTGCCGGTGAACTCACTGCCGGATTGCTGGACTGCTCTGATGCCATGTAATGCAATCCGAAAGTCCAGCAATCCGGTAGCGAGTACACCGTTGATCACATTTAGTACCTTGGTACCAGTGAAAACAATATAATTTAATTTTACTAATAAACTCAGTTTGCGAAATGCAGATATTGCTCTTTTTAAATTAAATAAAAATCAGTCTGAACAAGGCCCAGGACCCAAATGCTCTGAATCCAAAACTTGTTAAGGAACTCGGCTCAATTATTGCTGTACCATGTACATAATGTTTGGAAACGTACTAGTGAATGGTACTTTGCTGGGGATAAACAGATCCATGGACGTTCGGGTTAGCCGGGTTCAGACGGACTTTAGTTACAAGTTCAGATCGGTACCTGCATTTGACCGTGGACACCGAACCCCATATAAGTCAATGGGGACCTGAGCTTTGGAGTAGTAAGATGGCTTCAAAATGGTCATAATAAAAGCTAGTGGGCTGTAAAAGGAAACAAAATGGGGGTAAGAGCAGGACAATTGCCATGCAAACAAATGTGGATAGAGAATACATTTTTTTTTTTTTTAAAATGAAGTGGTGTCCCCCTCAGCTGTCTGCTTTACCTTGGCCGGTTATCAAAAATAGGTGAGAAACTATGCAATTTTTTTCAATTATTTATTTAATTAATTTAAAATAATGGCTTGGATTTCCCACTATTTCTGGTAACCAGCCAAGGTGAAGCAGTCAGCAGGGCTGGTATTAGACTGGAAATGCACATGGTTATTTGACCCTTCTCTACCTAAAAATAGCAGCCCACAGCCACCGTAGAAGTGGCGCATTCTTTAGATGAGCCAATTCTGTTGCTTTGCCTGGCTCTTCCTGATTGCCCTGGTGCAGTGGCAATAGGGGTAATTCTTTTGGGGTTGATGTCAGCTGTGACTTGATAGCTGACCTCAATTCCAGGGGTTAGTAATGGTTCTATCAGATACCCTCATTAATAACCCTGTAAGTCTAAAGTAAAAAACACACACACACACACACACACACAGGAAAAAATAGTTTATTCAGATAAAGATTTCCCCACTCTCACTCCTTCACAAATGTATTACTTAAAAAGAAATCCTCAATGTTCTGACGTAATCCAGTGGTGTAATATCCCAAGACATCCATCAAATCCTATGGAGCCTTGTTCTGAGTGTGAGGCTCCACAGTGTCACTCACAGTCAGGTGCAGATCTGGAAACTCGAATTCATCATTGACTTCCATTATACTCGGTACATGAGTCGAGCCCCAAATCATTGCTCCATATCATCTTCCAAACTCCTCGAACAGCATATCCTTGGTGAACTTTCCTCCCACATCTCATCTAACATACTCTTTGACAACCTACAATCCGGCTTCCATCATCAGCAGTCTACCGAAACGGCCCTGACCCAAACTACTTACAACTTACTGCCAAAGCTAACAGACAATTCACTATACTCCTCCTTCTAGACCTGTCCTCTGCCTTTGATACTGTCGACCACTTCCTTCTACTACAGATGCTCTCTATCCTTGGTATCAGAGACCTTGCTTTCTCCTGGATATCCTCATACCTTTTCAACCGCAATTTTAGTGTCACCCACTTCCACACTACCTCCTCATCCTGTCTTCTGTCTGCCAGTGTCCCTCAAGGTTGTGATCTGGGATGCTTACTCTTCTCGATTTATACCTTTGGCCTGGGAGAACTCATAAAGTCCTATGGCTTTCAGTACCACTTTTATACTCACGACACTCAGATCTATCTCTCTAGTCCAGACGTCACCTCCCTGGTGTCCAGAAATCCAGAGTGTATATCAGCCATATCCTACTTCTTCTCCTCTCACTTTTTAAAATGTGGCATTGTGGGCAAACTAAACTAATCATCTTTCCCCCATCCCACTTGTCTACTCTACCTGATTTACAAGTATCTATTACAATAATTAACATCATGCTCTCCCCAGAATCTGAAGTCCACTGCCTCGGAGTAACACTCAACTCTGTCTTGTCCTTCATACCTCACCCCAAGCTATCATTACCTCCTACTGTCTGCAACTCAAAAATATTGCCACATACCATACTTTTCTCAACTCTCAACCTATGAAAATGCTAGTTCATGTGTCGCGGGCGGAGGAGGGGACGCTACGCTCTCCCACTGCTCGGGTCCGGCTGCCGCTGCTGCTGCGGCTGCTGCTGCTCGGTGGTGGCTCGAGCGGTGGGCCGGATCCCGGGGACTCGAGCGGCGTTCCTTGCCCGTGAGTGAAAAAGGGATTTGATTAATTGTGGGGATTTGTTATTGTCTGTGACACCACCCACGGCTGTGGTGATAATGGTGACACCACCGCTGCTCTGGACGGGGATCCCGGGAGCGGTGACAGGGAGCAGCTTTGTTGTTAGTTCTCCCCTCCGTGGTTAGGGGGTTGGTTGTCCCGGGGCCCAGTGATGGGGTATGGATGGATGGCAGGCGGGTTACGGGGCCTGGCGAGGTGCAGGGTCGCAGGGGCTGCGCTGTGCCGCACGGCACGGTGGTACTCACTCAGCCCAATGATACACACAGAGTCTCTGCTGAAACAAACGGCTGGATGGACAGGTCCCACAAGCGGCTGCGGTGTTTTTCCCCTGACCCCAGGTTGGTAATGTAGGTCCTTTCCTGCACCTTCCGTACGCTCTTCCTGCGCTCCGGTTTCCAGCTGGCTCCCCGATTCAGTACCGGTGGGCCACCGCCCAGCCCCGGCTACCTACGGTTCCACCAACTGTCTGCCCGGCTCCCTGCAGACGGCCACTACCGTCTACCTCACTCTCTACACGGGGGCCCTAGTGGTACTCTAGAAATAAATAATCTATATATATAATTGCCTTATTCTGTCTGTCTTGCTCCAAAATGACGTCATTACAGTGACAACCGTCGCATTGGCCGCTCGGCTCGGCCCGGCCATGCCCCCCGCACACTTTGCCCGCTCGGCCATGCCCCCCGCACATTGTGCCCCCCAGGACTACTCCTTCAATTATACTCCTCTCCCCCCAGGACTACTCCTCTCATTATACTCCTCTCTCCCCAGGACTACTCCTCCTATTAGACACCTCCCCCCAGGTCTACTCCTCCTATTATACTCATCTCCCCCTAGGACTATTCCTCCTATTAGACTCCACTCCCCCCAGGACTACTCCTACTATTAGACTCCTCTCCCCCCAGGACTACTCCTCCTATTGGACTCCTCTCACCCCAGGACTACTCCTCCTACTATACTCCTCTCACCCCAGGACTACTCCTACTATTAGACTCCTCCCCCCCAGGACTACTCCTACTATTAGACTCCTCTCCCCCCAGGACTAGTCCTCCAATTATCCTCCTCTCCCCCCAGGACTACTCCTATTATACTCCTCTCTCCCCAGGACTACTCCTCCTATTATACTCCTCTCTCCCCAGGACTACTCCTCCTATTATACTCCTCTCTCCCCAGGACTACTCCTCCTATTATACTCCTCTCCACCCAGGACTACTCCTCCTATTATACTCCTCTCTCCCCAGGACTACTCCTCCTATTATACTCCTCTCCCCCCAGGACTACTCCTCCTATTATACTCCTCTCTCCCCAGGACTACTCCTCCTATTATACTCCTCTCCCCCCAGGACTACTCCTCCTATTACACTCCTCCCCCCAGGACTACTGCTCCTATTAGATGCCTCTCCCTCCAGGACTACTCCTACTATTAGACTCCTCTCCCCCCAGGACTACTCCTGCTATTAGACTCCTCTCCCCCCAGGACTACTCCTCCTATTAGACTCCTCTCCCCCAGGACTACTCCTCCTATTATACTCCTCTCCCCCCAGGACTACTCCTCCTATTACACTCCTCCCCCCAGGACTACTGCTCCTATTAGATGCCTCTCCCTCCAGGACTACTCCTACTATTAGACTCCTCTCCCCCCAGGACTACTCCTACTATTAGACTCCTCTCCCCCCAGGACTACTCCTCCTATTAGACTCCTCTCCCCCCAGGACTACTCCTCTTATTTGACTCCTCTCACCCCAGGACTACTCCTCCTATTAGACTCCTCCTCCCCAAGACTACTCCTACTATTAGACTCCTCTCCTCCCCAGGACTACTCCTCCTATTATACTCCTCTCTCCCCAGGGCTACACCTCCTATTATCCTCCTCTCTCCCCAGGACTACTCCTCCTATTATACTCCTCTCTCCCCAGGACTACTCCTCCTATTATACTCCTCTCTCCCCAGGACTACTCCTTCTATTATACTCTTCTCTCCCCAGGACTACTCCTCCTAATATACTCCTCTCCCCCCAGGACTACTCCTCCTTTTATACTCCTCTCTCCCAAGGACTACTCCTCCAAGAAACTCACACACTGCACAAAACATACCTCTCCCCAAAACACACACACACCCACACAAACCGCACAACAGACACACAGCACCACACACACACAACGCTGCAGGCACACAGCACTCCACAAACAATGCAACACACACAACGCAACACACAAACAACACCGCTCTCACACACCCCCACACCCAGACAACACCCAGAACATTTACAGTTCCCTACACAAACACTTGGCAACTACACACAACAACATCTATATATATATATAACAAAAATCATACATCAACTACACAATAAATTCTAGAATACCCGATGTGTTAGAATCAGGCCACCTTCTAGTAATAATAATAATAGATAACATGTTACAACTTTTATCATGCAAAATTCATCTTATGATAACATTTAGTTTGAGAAGCCTTTGTATTTCTTTATATCTTTGCATATTTTATCTTCTTTCTATAGACAAATCCATCCAAATTTGACTATGCAGAAGATCTGACTACACTAATCAGTCTGAATGAATCCAGTATAATCCACACTCTATGGCAGCGCTACCAGTCCCAGCTGATTCACACCTATGCCGGACCAAACCTGATTGTTCTTAAACCAAACGGACCCGTTGCAAGCTTTTCTACAAAGGTTGGATAGTTTTATTATTGCGGTTTTCTTCAAAGCAGGATTCTCAGATACTTTCCCCTATTCTCATATGTCGAGATCTGAGAGCCTCAGATACATCTACTTACATAGGTCTGAAGAGTAGCCAGTCTTTATATACTTTTATAACATTTTGTGATATTAGTGACAGGACATGTAGTGTGCCTGTACCCTTTTGCTTCTAGAGGTCATTATCTAGCATGCACTACATCCAGTATATTATACAGTCATGGCCAAAAAGTTTTGAGAATGCTACAAATACAGTCATATGAAAAAGTTTGGGCACCCCTATTAATGTTAACCTTTTTTCTTTAGAACAATTTGGTTTTTTTGCAACAGCTATTTCAGTTTCATATATATAATAATTGATGGACTCGGTAATATTTCTGTATTGAAATGAGCAATGATGGCTGCACGTGTTTCTTTAGAGATAACCATGGTTAACTGAAGAGAAACAATGATACCAAGCACCAGCCTCTTTTAAAGTGTCCAGTGGTGTCATTCTTTCTTAATCATGACTGATTGATCGCCAGCCCTGTCCTCATTAACACCCACACCTGTGTTAATGGAACAATCACTAAAACAATGTTAGCTGCTCCTTTTAAGGCAGGAATGCAATGATGTTGAAATGTGTTTTGGGGGTTGCAGTTCATTTTCTTAGCCAATATTGACTTTGCAAGTAATTGCTGTTAAGCTGATCACTCTTTATGACATTCTGGAGTATATGCAAATTGCCATTAGAAAAACTTAAGCAGTAGACTTTGTAAAAATTAATACAGTCATATGAAAAAGTTTGTACACCCCTATTAATGTTAACCTTTTTTCTTTAGAACAATTTGGTTTTTTTGCAACAGCTATTTCAGTTTCATATATATAATAATTGATGGACTCGGTAATATTTCTGTATTGAAATGAGGTTTATTGTACTAACAGAAAATGTGCAATACGCATTTAAACAAAATTTGACCGGTGCAAAAGTATGGGCACCTCAACATAAAAGTGACATTAATATTTTGTAGATCCTCCTTTTGCAAAAATAACAGCCTCTAGTCGCTTCCTGTAGCTTTTAATGACTTCCTATATCCTGGATGAAGGTCTTGCTGAAATATCCATCCCCTGCGTAACTTCAACTTCGTCACTGATTCTTGCACATTTATTGTCAAGAATCTGCTGATACTGAGTTGAATCCATGCGACCCTCAACTTTAACAAGATCCCCGATGCCGGCATTGGCCACACAGCCCCAAAGCATGATGGAACCTGCACCGAATTTTACTGTGGGTAGCAAGTGCTTTTCTTGGAATGTCGTGTTTTTTTGCCTCTATGCATAACGCCTTTTTGCATGACCAAACAACTCAATCTTTGTTTCATCAGTCCACAGGACTTTCTTACAAAATGTAACTGGCTTCTCCAAATGTGCTTTTGCATACCTCAGTCGACTCTGTTTTGTGGCGTGCTTGCAGAAACGGCTTCTTTCGCAACACTCTCCCATACAGCTTCTCCTTGTGCAAAGTGCGCTGTATTGTTGACTGATGCACATTGACACCATCTGCAGCAAGATGATGCTGCAGGTCTTTGGAGGTGGTCTGTGGATTGTCCTTGACTTCTCTCACCATTCTTCTTCTCTGCCTTTCTGATATTTTTCTTGGCCTGCCACTTCTGGACTTAACAAGAACTGTACCTGTGTTCTTCTATTTCCTTACTATGTTCCTCACAGTGGAAACTGACAGTTTAAATCTCTGAGACAACTTTTTGTATCCTTCCCCTGAACAACTATGTTGAATAATCTTTATTTTGCGATCATTTGAGAGTTGTTTTGAGGAGCCCATGATGCCACTCTTCATAGGAGATTAAAATAGGAGAACAACTTGCAAGTGGCCACCTTAAAAACCTTTTCTCATGATTGGATACACCTGCCTATGAAGTTCAAAGCTCAATGAGGTTACAAAACCAATTTAGTGCTTTAGTAAGTCAGTAAAAAGTAGTTAGGAGTGTTCAAATCAAGAAATTGATAAGGGTGCCCATACTTTTGCACCGGTCAAATTTTGTTTAAATGTGGATTGTACATTTTCTGTTAGTACAATAAACCTCATTTCAATCCAGAAATATTACTGAGTCCATCAGTTATTAGATATATGAAATTGAAATAGCTGTTGCAAAAACCCAAATTGTTATAAAGAAAAAAGGTTAACATTAATAGGGGTGTACAAACTTTTTCATATGACTGTATTAATTTTTACAAAGTCTACTGCTTAAGTTTTTCTAATGGCAATTTGCATATACTCCAGAATGTCATAAAGAGTGATCAGCTTAACAGCAATTACTTGCAAAGTCAATATTGGCTAAGAAAATGAACTGCAACCCCCAAAACACATTTCAACATCATTGCATTCCTGCCTTAAAAGGAGCAGCTAACATTGTTTTAGTGATTGTTCCATTAACACAGGTGTGGGTGTTAATGAGGACAGGGCTGGCGATCAATCAGTCATGATTAAGAAAGAATGACACCACTGGACACTTTAAAAGAGGCTGGTGCTTGGTATCATTGTTTCTCTTCAGTTAACCATGGTTATCTCTAAAGAAACACGTGCAGCCATCATTGCTCTGCACAAAAATGGCCTAACAGGGAAGAGTATCGCAGCTACAAAGATTGCACCTCAGTCAACAATCTATCGCATCATCAAGAACTTCAAGGAGAGAGCTTCCATTGTTGCCAAAAAGGCTCCTGGGCGCCCAAGAAGGACCAGCAAACGCCAGGACCGTATCTTAAAACTGCTTCAGCTGCGGGATCAGACTACCAGCAGTGCCGAGCTGGCTCAGCAATGGCAGCAGGCTGTTGTGAGTGCTTCTGCACGCACTGTGAGGCGGAGACTCTTTGAGCAAGGCCTGATTTCAAGGAGGGCAGCAAAGAAGCCACTTCTCTCCAGAAAAAACATCAGGGACCGACTGATATTCTGCAAAAGGTACAGGGAGTGGACTGCTGAGGACTGGGGTAAAGTCATTTTCTCAGATGAATACCCTTTTCGATTGTTTGGGACATCTGGAAAACAGCTTATTAGGAGAAGAAGAAGTGAGCGCTACCACCAGTCTTGTCTCATGCCAACTGTTAAGCATCCTGAAACGATTCATGTGTGGGGTTGCTTCTCAGCCAAGGGAATCGGCTCGCTCACAGTCTTGCCTAAAAACACAGCCATGAATAAAGAATGGTGCCAGAATGTCCTCCAAGAGCAACTTCTCCCAACTGTCCAAGAGCAGTTTGGTGCCCAACAATGCCTTTTCCAGCATGATGGAGCACCTTGCCATAAAGCAAAGATGATCACTAAATGGCTCATGGAACAAAACATAGAGATTTTGGGTCCATGGCCTGGAAACTCCCCAGATCTTAATCCCATTGAGAACTTGTGGGCAATCATCAAGAGACGGGTGGACAAACAAAAACCAACAAATTCTGGCAAAATGCAAGCATTGCTTATGCAAGAATGGACAGCTATCAGTCAGGATTTGCTCTAGAAGTTGATTGAGAGCATGCCAGGGAGAATTGCAGAGGTCCTGAAGAAGAAGGGTCAACACTGCAAATATTGACTTGCTGCATTAACTCATTCTAACTGTCAATATAACCTTTTGGTACTCATAATATGATTGCAATTATATTTCTGTATGTGATGTAAACATCAGACAAACACAATTAAAAACCAGAGGGCAACAGATCATGTGAAAATATAATTTTGGTGTCATTCTAAAAACTTTTGTCCATGACTGTATACCCTAATATCGTACCGTGGTGGTATAACAACTAGTTTATGACATGTTCCTTCTGATACTGCATGTACGGAGAAATGCCCACACACATGGCACCCACAGTACGACAGGATATGGAAGCTTCACCCAAACATCTCTTCTGTCATGTTTATGGCCATAATAGGAAAAATACAATATTCAAACTGGAAATGCAGTTTTCACTGAGTACACTAGGTGGCAGCATACATCCAGCGATATAACAACGCACAGACTACAACATACTGCTGTAGTCTAAATGCAAATTCATTTATATTTGCTGTTAGCAGTTTGTACAATTCAGCATTGGCAATTTTACAATCCTACTAGTGGTTTCTGACTTGATTATAGGGTAAATCTATTACAGATTGTCAGTTCAGGAAAACACACACATTTCACACAGATAGCTATTTGAAAAGTTTATGAATAGTGATATTATTCTTTTTATACTATGTGCCCCGATGGCAGGTTATTGCACTAAGGCACAGTTCAGATTGCTTGACGATGCAAAGGTATCATTCAACTGAATGTCAGCCAAACATAGAGTTTTTACAAGGCACATTAAGTCCATCAGCTTTTTTCCATTAGGTGTTTAAAGGGAAAAAGGACGGCATGCCACCTCACATCTGCGCAGTGGCTCAGAAAGCGTATTGGAACATGCTAACCCAACGCCAGGATCAAACCATTGTGCCCTTGGGCAGAAGCAGTGCTGGAAAAACCACTGGCTGTCAGACGGCATTGGAATATCTCGTGGATGCTGCCGGGAGTGTGGACAACAGAGTAACAGGTAACTATTGACAAACATATTATATATTTATATTTTTATTCTCACTATTGACAAACCTTTCCTAATATACAGAATTACAGTAAAGAGTTGTCTATTTAGGGCCCATGGACGTCATTGAGGAGGGTGTCCTGCACAGGACAGGGAGCCACTTTGGCAGACTTGAGCAGTCTACATAGATAGCTGTCATGTAATACTACATTTTTCCTATGTCTTAGGCCCGTTTCACACGTCAGTGAAAAACACTGACGTTCTTCACTGACGTGGAAAATACGCACATGTCCCTCCGTGTTCCGTGATTCACGGCACACGTGGGTTGTCCATGTGTAATCCGTGATCCGTGATCAGTGATTGCATATGGCAGGTGGATATTACTCACCTGCCTTCACTGCTGCTGTCCATGGTGCTGAAGTCTCTGGCTCTGCAGACCGCTCTTAGCACCTACTTCCTGGTCGGCAGTTCCTGCTTTCATGAATATTCATGAGCCAGGCAGGAGCTGCCGAAAGCAGAGGCTCCAGAGTGAATCGCAGGCAAGGTAAGTTGAAAATATTTAATATTTAATATGTCCGTGATTTTCTTGTACGTGTTTCACTGATCACACACGGATCACACCATAGTGGGTCATCAGTGATGCCAGACAAAAACTGATTTGTCTCCGTGCAGAATCACGGCCACACGTGCACGCTGCACGGAGACACATTCAGTGAAAAATCACTGACGTATGAGCAGACCCATTGATTATAATGGGTCTGCGTATGTCAGTGATTCTGGTACATTTAAAAAAAAGCACAAATGTACCATAATCACTGACGTGTGAAAGGGGCCTTAGGGTGCATGTGCATTCCTAGGAACGCTCATTCCTGATTTTCAGCCTGTCCACACTGGCTTCCAATCACACGACAAATAAGCCAAACGCTCATTCACCAGGTGAAATGATATTTAATAGACATAAAAATCATCAATCTCAGCAGCACATTGTGCTGTGTAAACAAGACTTGTGCTGCCAAGAACTATGATCCTCAATGCGTACTGCGCAATTACTGATTGTTTTGGGTGCAATAGAAATGGGGTCCGTTTGTCTAAACAGATTGCATGGTATGACCACCAGTGATTAGGAAGCACTCCCATGCTTGGATTTGTGGTCTCGAAACAAGCAGATCGGATGCATGGAAAGGCTTGACTCAAATAGTGAGTATAATGGAAGTCAATTGAAAATGAGCATTTTTCTGGAAGATCTTCTAGAAAAATGCTTGAGTTTCCCATTGACTTCCACTATACTGATGTCGAGTTCGTTCAAGCGTTCAAAGTGCTCGTTTCGAGTACTTAGCATGTTCATCACCAATGACCATTACTCGACTTGCAAGTAGCTAATTAGGTGTGATTTATTTTTTTTTAGTCTCGATCAACCAGGGTAAATGCAGTCTTAAAGGGATATTCCCATATCAAAGATCCTATCCCAATATGTAGTAGGCGAAATAAAAAGAATATTAGTAAATACCTCCAATTAGAAATTTAGTCTAGTCTTCCTGATATAGCTGTGACGCCCCTGGACTATCAGGTCGTCACAGGGTATTGTACAATCTGTCCTCCCATACAATATCCACTTCCTTCTTGGGTATGGGTCCCCAACTACATGGTGTTGCCTACATCAGCTAATTAAAATCCTAGACACACTCTGCACCACACCCACCAGACATATCAGTGGACGGCCTGAGTGCAATAGGGTTGCACACTTGGGGGGTTGGTTAGGGGAGGTCAGGAATGTCAGGAGATGGGGAGAAGTAGTTTGGAAGTGAAGGAGAGAGGAGGTCAGGAGCCAGGCTCCTAGGAAGCCATCTAGGTAGCAGACGGTGGACTGGGCCTAGAAGGAGCTGGACCCCCGGTCGCAGGGGATCGTGGCAAGGGGCACGGAACTGTCGAGGAGGACAGCCGGCGGCCTTGCACCATCACCGGGCTGGGACCAGTGCACGACGGGGTATATGGACCCTAGGTCAGGGAGTGGCTTCAGGCAACCTGATAATTTACCCGACGAGAACGGAGCCTTCAAGATCCGCTCTCCACCTACTCCAAAATCGGGGTACTAGCCCAATGAGGGGGATAAGACTTTCCACTAAAACGGTCCAGGAAATCCCAAGCGTGAACCCTGAGAGCAAACTCCCACACTTAGCCATAGTGGGGAGCGGGACCCGGCAAGTTCCATACTACCGGGACCAACAGAGAAGTAAACTTAGTGCCAGGAGGCAAGTCACGGATCACCAGGCAGCAACATTGGGGATGGGACCCAAACTAGCTCCCCTCAATGGACGCGGTATCCAGAACTTTGGTTTATTCAGTTGTCGGTGTCAGCTTAATGGACTGAGTGAGTATGCAAGTGACCACTTCGCCCCCAATGGCACTTCCCCCACACCATCACTGAGTCCTGGGGCATTCCCCTACCCGTGGAGGGTTCTAACACCTGGCTGCCCCATTCCATCACCCACGGGTACTCCCAACTGCAGCGGTGGTACTCCAAATTACCACATACCACAGGTGGTGTCACGAACTCTAACACAATCACCTGTAAATACCCCCTTCATTTGAGTGGCCGCACGACCCCCGGGTCCGGAGACCCTTCGAGCCACCGCGGATCCGGATCCGAGCAGCCCGGCTGCTGACACGGGGGCGGCACATAGCCATCTGTCTTGCCTCATGTGCAGGGCATGGCAGTAGCTTAGGTATCCATAATTACGACCACTAGCTACTAACTGTCCCTATATGTGTGGACATAACCTTGGATACCTAAGCTTCTATAATGGCCTTCACATGAGGTAACTGACAGCTTTTCAGAAGAACTATACTACATTTCTAATTGGAGCTATTTTCTAATATTATTATTATTATTATTATTACACCTACATGTTGGGATAGGATCTTGGAACTGGAAATACCCCTTTAATGCTCATGGCCACCTGTTATACTTGCATGAGCTTCCATGTGAAAGGACATATCTGTCATAAGATTGTAATGTGACACTTCAATAACAAGCCTTATATACTGTATTTCCACTCTCAGAAGCACAAGTGTGACGAATAGGCAGTCTATATTCTGCAACCTTACCAGTTTATCAAATGGAGTTTGTAATCTGTGCTATTACAAACAGCTGAGTGACACCCAATACTTCTTGTTTTATCAGTGTCCTAAAGCCTACAACACAAAGCCATGGCTGCTATGTAGTGCTACCCAATAGTTAGTAACAGAAGACTATTCCTATTATCACATATACAGATCTGATATACTCTGCATTATGTGCAACCATTATTTTTTTCAGTGGACAAGATTCATGCAATGTTCACCATTCTAAAATCCTTTGGCGGCGTATCAACTAGTGAATGTAATAGCTCCACGCGTTTCTCCATGGTCATGTCGCTGGACTTCAATTCTGCCGGACGTGTGACTGCGGGCCACTTACAGGTAATTCCAGTACTCACTTAAAGATATGTTCTTTATTTATTACTTAATCACTTGTAGACCTCAATTATCTGATCTTGCTTATATAGGACACTCCTAGATCATATATTTACAGTAAAGTATGAAACCCTATGTTAACATGTGCTTTATTCTACCTTTTGTAAAAATTGTTACATATAAATGGATATATCAACTGAAGCATATAAAGAATATTTTGTGGAAATTAACATATATTAATGATAATGATTATTAGCTGCAAAAAACGAACGCATGATGGTTATTTTCCAATTAATTGAGCCGTTTTCTATATCTGTTACTCCAAGACGGGAGCATGCTGCAATATCTTTGGAGGATTTAGAACAAGGTAAACCTTTATGCTCAAAGCCAAAATGACTATCCTGGTAACAAGGATTCGCTAAGCCATAGGTCTGGTTAAGCAACTAATATTGGAGTCATTGGTGCAGTGATATTCAGCAGTGTAAGATATATTGATGATATGTGGAACAGCAGAGATAACACTTGAAGCTGAATATGCTGGAGAACATGTGAAAAAGTGTGGAATAGAGCAGCTGAGTATGTTGGATGGATGGGGAATAACATGGAACAATCGAGTTGAATATAGGGACAGGCATCTTGAAGCAACAGAAACCAATGTTTGCAAACAGGCCCCTTGGAGCAGCAGTCATGTATGTAGTCAGGCACATTGGCACAGCAAAGTCGGGTGTGCAGAGAGCACTTTGGAACAGAAAATGTGTGTTGGTAAACAGATACTTGAGTATGGACAGCACCTTGGAACAGTAGGACTATGTTGGCAAACAGGCACTTTGGTAAAGCAGAGAAAGTGTGTGGACAGCACCTTGGAACAGTAGAGCTGTGTAGGCAGACAATATGATATGATGCAAAAAACGTTATTGATCCTGAGGAAAATTGTAGTATTGTTATAACAGAACTGAGAGGGCAAACAGCTCCTAGGAACATTAGAGCCATGTAGGCACTTCCATATAGAAAGTCAAGTGTGTGAACTAGCTAAGGTGTGTGAAGACTACAGCAGAGCCCAATAATAGCAGAGCTGGATTAGTCAGATGGGCTCATCCAGGTTGACTTATTACTACCTGAATACTCAGTGATCGTGCAACTACCTGAGCCAGCGATAAAAGGCCTAGGAGTGTGACATCATTACTGTACTCTGGGTTATAATAGTAACACAGAAAGCCCGAGAGCTGTGAAAGCTTGCTGATGGGAAAGGATAATTTATGGAACAACGCTCGAGCCAAGATAGGTGATAAACAAAAATATCCTACAATATGTAATGAATTTTATTTTATTATAAAGGCTTGAATGTTTTAAACTCATAGAAAAATATGTTAAAGCAACAAAACATTTTTTTTAATGTAATTATTAATCAATCTTTTTAATAAACGCCACTCCCTTATTATGCTTCCTGGACTCACACACACCATGTGCAAATACAATTTTAACTGCTTAACTGGCAAGTTCAAGCTGCTTTCAACTGCTGCTCTTGCAAGAATCCCTACTTCAACACTATTTACACGCTCACACACTCTTTCTATGTGAGCGTTTCTGCTCCCCTGCTTCATTCGCAGGCAAGGTAGTATTTGTGAATACTGTTTTAGTGCATATTCTTACTAGAGCAGCAGTTTAAAGCAAATTCCAAAGGAGCCCAAACTAGGCAGTTAAAACAGCACTGCAGCATGATAGAAAGAAGCAAAATACGGTAAGGAAATTTATTACAAAAGTTTATAACTTTGTAAAGCTTGAAGAATAGTTATATTACAAGAAAGTTGAAGGATAATCCTATTAAAAAAGTTTAGTTACTCTTTAAGTGCTTATTCCATGCTAAGATAATTAGATCACACGATGTTACCTTGGTTATGCCATAAGAACAATTTCTGTCCTTATATCTTATTAGTGCATATATGTATCAATGAAGGGCATTCCAAATTCTGGGCTTAATTAACCACCCTGGAGACGCTCTAATAAGTAGCAACCGGTTGTACATGTATCACAAGGCATTCTCTGGATCCTTCATGGGAACATGAGCTGTCCACTGCATTCTCTTTCAGCAAATTAAGCTGTTAGCCAGAATCTCAGAAACCAGACATATTGAAAGCATTAGTTGTCGTGAAATTATTTGAAATTAAAATATATTTATATTACAAAATAATACATTTTATTACTCAACCATTTATGAATTAAAGGAAATCTGTTCATAAGATTAAACCCCCCAAACGGCATAAAAGGGTATGCAGACTTTTAAAACCTTATTCAATCTACCTCTTTATATCTTCTGTTTGTAGCTGCATTCCTGAGGTTGTTTCCCCGCCCAGCACCAGCCTTTTTAGCTTGATAGCTTCCACTTGATGTCACACAGACAGTGAACTTTCAGTCAAGCTTAAGATGCCTGTACTTTGTGGGGAAACCACT
Source organism: Anomaloglossus baeobatrachus (assembly GCF_048569485.1). Taxonomy (NCBI): domain Eukaryota; kingdom Metazoa; phylum Chordata; class Amphibia; order Anura; family Aromobatidae; genus Anomaloglossus; species Anomaloglossus baeobatrachus. The sequence continues at coordinate 674,175,163 of NC_134353.1, forward strand.
CCAGGAGGTAGAAGGTCAGTAAGTGCTTTGTCCCGCCCAGAGTACTTAGTTTTTTTTCCATATTATTTAAAATACTGAGTTTTCAGGAATGCAGCAACAGGTGGAAGTTATAAAGGTGTCGAATGATTTAGCTTTCACAGACCTCTATGTCCACGCAGTTTTGATCTTACTAACAGATAACTTTTAAGAAATATTATAATTGATAACAAATAATGTTGCTGGACAACTTACATCAGTTCAGTTAAAGTGTTAGTGGTTTTAGCTAGGTTCTATCCTGTGGTGTCGCAATATGAACTGATGGAAATGTCCTATAACCAGAGTCTTGTTTCATTTTACAGACCATGCTCTTGGAAAGAATCCGTGTGGCCCAACAACCGGAAGGAGAAAGTAACTTCAATGTGTTCTCACAGCTGTTAACTGGAGCAGATATGGATCTCAGGTATGCCTGTAACCTTGTGTGATATACAACTGCTATAGCCACAGGGTTATAATATATTACTGAGGAAGGGGCTTCAAGAAGGTCTACTACTAACCTTTCCTATTCATTAAATGTGTGTGTACATGTGTGTACATGCATGTAATATAGTGAGTGTGATAATATACTCACCTACCGCTTTCCAGCACCGGACTTCTCTGCTTCTCTGTGACATGCACCTGCATTGACAATTTTAATGTGAAACTCTGATCAAAATTGGACATGTCAATGATTTTTACCAATGAAAAACTAGACATGTGCACAGCCCCATAAAATAACATGGGCGCAAGTGGCACTTGGATGAGAGGATTAGTAGTGTGCATGAGCCCTAAAGGTTTTTCCCTTTAGCCGAAAAAACTGTAAATTAAATTTCTAGCTAGAAAGTTCCTGTACTCTCCACTAGGTGGTGATAGCTCACCAGATAAATCCTATATATTAGCGTTACGTAAAATGTTTTCTGTTCCACACTATATGTTGTGTTCGCCGGTTGCAGTTGAAACACTTTTCCTGAGTTTCATAGGCACAGGTTTTTGCGTGAATGCAGGTGCTGTGTGTTACGGGGGGCTGTCTGATAATAACTTAAAGGAGTATCAGACAGTCAGGGTCCACCGTGCAAAGACTCTGCTGCAGACTATGGCAGAGTGCAATACCTCTGTTAACTCACAGAAGGATATAATAAGTAAGTAAAGCAATTCCTCCCTTACTTGGAGGGTGTGTGGAATGATCTCTGTTAATAATCACAGAGACAAAGGCAATGTGTGTGAAATGGCACCTACCTAGGTCCGCTCTTCTAGTGGTGCAAAAGAGACGAACAGCAGCGTAAGCCGCACAAAGCTCCTACCTGCGTTCGCTCCACTAGTGTGCGAGGACACGAACCACTAGATATGGCACCTGCCTAGGTCCGCTCTTCTAGTGGTGCAAAAGAGACGAACAGCAGCGTAAGCCGCACAAAGCTCCTACCTCTGTTCGCTCCCCTAGTGTGCGAGGATACGAACAACTGCCAGACGCAGTATAAGGAACGTTACCCTAGCGGCAACGTCCACCTACGAGTCAAACCACAAGGCCCAGCCAGACCATGTGCCTCAGGCACCTGCCTATGTCCGCTCCCCTAAGAGGTAAGGATACGGACAGCAGCCGAAGCTGTAAGGTATAAGAACGCTACCCTGCCGGTAGCGCTCACCTAGCATAGAGAGAGGAATGCCTAGAGGAACGCGCACAGAGCGTCTACTCTTATGCATGAACCAAGAGGACTGAGCGCCATGCGGCGTGTGTCAGGGTCTTATATAGACTCTGTGCCTCATCCAAGATGGAGGACACCAGAGCCAATCCACTGCCAGAACGACAGGAGTGACGTCATGCTGGCCTATCACCGAGCAAGGCATCACAAGCACATGACCAGCGACCAATCGCCATAGAAGGTGTCAGAGACATGTGACCTCGTGTCAGCGATGATGTCACCCGCACATGTGCAATGGCTCCAAGATAGGACTTAGTCTCCGGCGCTCGCACATGTGCAGTAGCAAGAAATCTGGACTTAGTCTCCAGCGCTCGCACATGTGCAGTAGCAAGAAATCTGGACATAGTCTCCAGTGCTCGCAGCAACCGTAACAGTACCTCCCCCTCAAGGGCCCCCCTCCCTGCGACGCAGGTAATCGGCAACTAAGTCGGGAGCATGGACAGCCTCCTCAGGCTCCCAAGAGCGATGTTCTGGGCCCTAACCCTCCCAATCTATCAAGAAGAACCTGCGCCCTCTAACCATCTTAGAACCAACTATGGCTCGTACCTCATAGCTAGAGCGAGAGGAATCAGAGGCAGGAGAGTGCACTTCACGAGCGTGAGGTAAAATTGCCGGCTTTAGCAGTGAAACATGGAATTTGTCATGAATCCCAAGATGGACGGGTAACTTCAATTGGTAGACTACAGGATTTACCTGTCGAAGAACCTCATAAGGACCCAGGAAGCGAGGAGCAAATTTGACAGAGCTCACTCTAAGTCTCACGTGTTTTGCAGAGAGCCACACAAAGTCCCCTGGAGAAAAGACAGGAGCCGGGCGACGAAACCGATCGGACACCGTCTTCATACGGTCCTTAGCTGCTTGGATCGACTCTTGAGTCCGATCCCAAACCTCTCTGGCATTAGTTGCCCAGTCGGCCACAAGAGGAGGAGGTGCAGCAGCGGGAAACGGTACCGGTACCCTAGGGTGTTGCCCATTATTGAGTACGAACGGTGTCTGCCCAGTGGCCTCAGCCAGCGAATTGTTAAGGGCAAATTCTGCCCAGGGTAGGAGGGAGGACCAGTTATCGTGGTTCTCAGCAACAAAGTGTCGAAGGTATATAATCATAGATTGATTGGTACGTTCAACCAAACCATTGGTCTCCGGATGGTATGCCGAAGAGAGATTCAACTCAATTTGCAGAAGGCTACAAAGATCTCGCCAGAAACGGGAAGTAAATTGCGGGCCTCTATCACAAATGATACGATCTGGCATCCCGTGAAGCCTAAAGACATGCTTGAGGAATAGTTTGGCTAGTACCCTGGAAGATGGGATTCTCGATAACGGTACGAGATGAACCATCCGGGAGAAATGGTCCGTAATGACCCACACAAATCTATGTCCCTGTGAACATGGAAGATCACCCACAAAGTCCATGCCTACCACCTCCCATGGTCTATCTGGCACTGGTAAAGGATGCAAGAGCCCCGCCGGTCTCTGCCGTAATGGACGGTTGCGAGCACATGAGTAGCAGGAACCGACATATCTCTTGACGTGGCTGGCTAAGTGTGGCCACCAATACCACCTCTCCAGTAACTCTCGTGTCCGCCTAATACCAAAATGCCCACCCACCTTTGAGGTGTGGGCCCATGACAGTATATCATTCTGTCGATCAGGCGGAACAAAGGTCTTGCCCGGTGGGATTTGGTCTAACGTCACAGGGGAGAGCGTATGAAAAACCCTGGAGGGAAGGATAAGACGAGGTTCGTCAATCTCTTCCTGGGTAGAAAGCATAGAGCGAGACAGGGCGTCTGCCTTGTTATTCTTACTCCCAGACAGATAGTTGATGGAGAAGTGAAAGCGGGAGAAAAACAAGGACCAGCGGGCTTGGCGAGGATTCAGACGCTGAGCGGTTTGTAAGTACGTCAGATTCTTATGGTCTGTATAGACCTGGAAAGGATGTTTCGCTCCTTCCAGCAAGTGATGCCACTCCTCCAAGGCTAATCTCAAGGCGAGCAGTTCCCTATCCCCAATGGTATAGTTTCTCTCTGCCGGTGAAAAGGTTTTCGCAAAGAAGAAACACGGCCTTTTTCTACCTGCACCGTTCTTTTGATACAAGACCGCACCAGCACCCACTGAAGAGGCATCAACCTCTAAGAGGAAGGGCTTACTCTCATCGGGTCTTTGAAGAACAGGTGCAGTTGAAAAGTGTCTTTTTACTGCCTCAAAAGCCTGAGATGTCTCAATAGACCAGGCTTTGGGATTAGCACCTTTCTTAGTCAAGGCCACCAAAGGGGCCACCAAAGTAGAAAAATGGGGTATGAACTGCCTGTAATAATTTATGAATCCTAAGAGGCGTTGCACCGCCTTCAAGGAATGAGGTTCGGACCATTGCAGGACAGCAGAGAGCTTCACAGGATCCATAGCCAGGCCCTCTTGTGAGATAATGTAACCCAAAAAAGGCAATGAGGACTGCTCGAATACACATTTCTCGAGTTTAGCAAACAATGAGTGCTCCCTTAAACGGGAAAGGACACGAACGACATCCTGACGATGAGTCTCCAGATCAGGAGAAAAAATCAGGATGTCGTCCAGATACACCACTACTGAGGATAACAGTAAATCCCTGAACACATCGTTTACGAAGTCCTGAAATACTGCGGGTGCATTACATAACCCAAAAGGCATGACGAGGTATTCATAGTGACCGTCTCGGGTGTTAAAAGCGGTCTTCCATTCGTCACCCTTTCGAATTCGTACCAAGTTATACGCACCCCGCAGATCCAACTTCGTAAAAACTTGAGCTCCTCTCAGTCTGTCAAAGAGCTCCGAAATTAAAGGTAATGGGTATTTGTTCTTTATTGTGATTGCGTTGAGACCCCTGTAATCTATGCAGGGACGCAAATCACCCTCTTTCTTCCGAACAAAGAAAAACCCAGCTCCCGCGGGAGAGACAGACTTACGAATGAAACCCTTCTCTAAACTCTCTCTTATATAGGTCGACATGGCCTCCGACTCAGGTATCGACAGGGGGTAAACCCTGCCTTTAGGTGGAACCGAACCTGGGATAAGGTCTATGACACAGTCATACGGCCTATGGGGTGGAAGAACCTCAGCACCCTGTTTGGAGAACACGTCAGCGAAATCCAGATAGGGTGTAGGTATGGGAGAGAGATCAGTAGATGCAACCGCAATGACCTTAGGTGGTAAGGGAAGACATCGGGACTGACATTTCGAACCCCAACTAATAATGCTGTCAGACTCCCAGTCAATGTGAGGAGCATGAGTCCGAAGCCATGGGAGACCCAGAAGGACGTCGTCTATACCCTCAGGCAAAACAAGAAAAGAAATCTCCTCTATGTGACCCTGAGACAGGGAAAGGCGCAAGGGAACTGTCCTCAATGTAATGGAGTCAGACAACATAGTTCCATTAACAACACGGACAGGAATAGGCGCCTCTAACATGATAGAGGGAATATTGTGTCCCTTTACAAATCCTGAGGACACAAAAGTCCCGTCAGCTCCGGAATCCACAAAAGCCATAATAGACCATGTATTCTCAGATAAGGAGAGCTGACCTGGGATACAACACTTAGAGGGTGCAGAAGACGTCTCTAGTAACCCCCCTCTAATGGTTACTAGGCCAGGGAGTTTCCCTGACGACTAGGACACTTGTTGGCATAGTGCCCAGCCTGACGACATACGTAACATATAGGAGGACCAGACTTGCGTAGTCTGGCGAACGTATGACCTAACTCCATAGGAGTGGGAGATGTTTCAGATGCTGAGGAAGATGGTAGTGGACCCTCAACAACTGGAATAGGCCGATGCTTAGGGCGTGAGGAAGAGACCTCGAGTCTACGTTCCTTATGGCGTACATCGATCCTCGTTGCTACTGTGATCAAGTCCTCCAGAGAAGCAGGGACCTCACGAGTAGCAAGAGCATCCTTGACATAGCCTGCCAACCCTCTCCAGAAGATAGGAATCAACACCTTCTCTGGCCAATCTAGTTCTGCCACCAGAGTTCTAAAAGCAATGGCATAAGAACTAGTGGATAACGAACCCTGAGATAGATCTAACAGTCTCAGGGCCGCATCATGGGTAACCTGCGGACCCATGAATACCGCCTTAAGAGCATCAAGAAAGTCTTGATGTCTCAGAGTAACCACATCAGAGCGCTCCCATAGGGGAGTCGCCCATTCTAAGGCTTTGTCCTGAAGTAAGGAGATGATAAAGCCTACTCTGGACCTCTCCGTAGAGAAGCGAGAAGAGTTGACCTCTAGGTGTATCTGACACTGACTAATGAAACCACGACATGATCTGGCATCGCCAGAATATCTGTTTGGCAGAGCAAGTCGAGGATCATGTGCAGATGTCACCATGGTCTGAGGTTTATCCTCTATACTCTTGAGCCGTGACTCAAGTACTTGTATGTAACGGTGTAACTGCTGATATTCTGCCATAACTGCCAGACCCTTGGCTCAGTCCTAATGTTATGGGGGGCTATCTGATAATAACTTAAAGGAGTATCAGACAGTCAGGGTCCACCGTGCAAAGACTCTGCTGCAGACTATGGCAGAGTGCAATACCTCTGTTAACTCACAGAAGGATATAATAAGTAAGTAAAGCAATTCCTCCCTTACTTGGAGGGTGTGTGGAATGATCTCTGTTAATAATCACAGAGACAAAGGCAATGTGTGCGAAATGGCACCTACCTAGGTCCGCTCTTCTAGTGGTGCAAAAGAGACGAACAGCAGCGTAAGCCGCACAAAGCTCCTACCTGCGTTCGCTCCACTAGTGTGCGAGGACACGAACCACTAGATATGGCACCTGCCTAGGTCCGCTCTTCTAGTGGTGCAAAAGAGACGAACAGCAGCGTAAGCCGCACAAAGCTCCTACCTCTGTTCGCTCCCCTAGTGTGCGAGGATACGAACAACTGCCAGACGCAGTATAAGGAACGTTACCCTAGCGGCACCGTCCACCTACGAGTCGAACCACAAGGCCCAGCCAGACCATGTGCCTCAGGCACCTGCCTATGTCCGCTCCCCTAAGAGGTAAGGATACGGACAGCAGCCGAAGCTGTAAGGTATAAGAACGCTACCCTGCCGGTAGCGCTCACCTAGCATAGACAGAGGAATGCCTAGAGGAACGCGCACAGAGCGTCTACTCTTATGCATGAACCAAGAGGACTGAGCGCCATGCGGCGTGTGTCAGGGTCTTATATAGACTCTGTGCCTCATCCAAGATGGAGGACACCAGAGCCAATCCACTGCCAGAACGACAGGAGTGACGTCATGCTGGCCTATCACCGAGCAAGGCATCACAAGCACATGACCAGCGACCAATCGCCATAGAAGGTGTCAGAGACATGTGACCTCGTGTCAGCGATGATGTCACCCGCACATGTGCAATGGCTCCAAGATAGGACTTAGTCTCCGGCGCTCGCACATGTGCAGTAGCAAGAAATCTGGACTTAGTCTCCAGCGCTCGCACATGTGCAGTAGCAAGAAATCTGGACTTAGTCTCCAGCGCTCGCACATGTGCAGTAGCAAGAAATCTGGACATAGTCTCCAGTGCTCGCAGCAACCGTAACACTGTGCCTTCTAGATTCCCTACGTGCCTGTTTGCCAGGTCTATTTTCATTAGATACCATCTCCCGGTTGCTTTGTGCTTCCGAACGTGTTACTTCTTTATAAATACATAATGAATTTAGGTGGCAGCCAAGAGAATTTTGTTTACATTGCTCCATCGCCAACTGTATGATCCCATAAGTGGGTCCCAGTGTTTTCTCTTAGGGATCCCGTGTTGGAATGTAATTAATGCTTCGTTAACCATGCATTAACTTCCACATTTTTAAATTGCACTTGATAAAACCTAGACTCATCTTGTATTTTTTTCTAACGCCAGCAGCGGCTTTTCAGTTGGCATTGATGGAACCCTAGAGATTTTTAGTAAAAGCTTCCAGCCATCGGTTATCGGCTTCATGTTATATTGACATTGCCTGTAAAGGATTTGATACATAGTTCAGGCAATGGGATTTTTACAGCCTGGGAATAGCCTGATTAATGTCCCGTGTCAAGACAAAGTCTAATGGTAATCAGGAGGAGGCTGATGCATAGTAAATGGGTAAACAGACAATCTCCTTGTCCTTAGCTGTGACATTGCACGATTAACACAAGACTCACTTCATTCTGCGGACTCTATAGTGATGTGTCATACGCCAACCACACCTTAGTGGCCAAATAAAGGACCCTGGTAAACTCATGAATCAAAGCTGAAGGCTCAACTGTCCCCTAGGGAAAAGTTTCAGTTTACTGTCCTAGCACTGTATTTAACTCCTTGGATCAGTGCAAAGAGGCTTTTGGACATTGTCCCCATCTGGCGCAAAAGGCATATCTCCCTATTACACCTATCTATGCCCTCATAATGAAATATATATACCGTATATACAGTATATATTTCCATTTCTGAGTCTTGTACATAAATATCAGCGCTTTCTAGTCATGGAGATAACGTTGTGGATTTAAGAGCTACGTATAAAACTATATTTTAGATTCTCGTCTGAGGCTCTGACTATTGCTCTGTTCCCCATGCTTTAACCTGCAGTTGTTTGTGAATCGGCAGAATTTATGCACAATGTCACCACAAAATTAATACATTACTTTTTATAATTATGCAGCAATGACAGAGAGATGAAACTCCAATTAAATATTTATTCCCAAGATATTAAGTTAATTATTCTGTGATTGTCTCTTCCCCTTTTCTATTGGCCAAATTAGCCCATTTTTTTCCACATTTAGCATCTTGCACTTGGGTATTCCAAGAAAGGCTAGAAATGGAATTCCAGGATAGAAAGGAAAAATATGACCAGCTAGAATAGATATTAGTTAAATAGCCAGGATATACCGGTATCACTAATGTCCAATTGATAGAAGAGTAACAGCTGAGATCCTCACTGATCAGTAGAATAAAGTGCCTCCACTGTCTCTAGAGACGATCGTCATATTCCAGTCTTTGGCTGAGGGTCTAAGTTCTCAGACGTGCCAATCCTAGTAATACTCTCTCCTGGTAGAATCATTTGTCAATGGTAGCCTATTAGTATGTTGTCTTAAAAAAAATACGCTGGAGACAGGGAAAGATAGAAAGAGACAAACGCGGCGCCAATATGAGTGTAGTGAGTTTTTTTTATATATAAAGGTGTTGAAATAGTGGAACTCTCACCTGGTTCACAGGTTAGAAAGCCTGGAATAATCCAAGAGGAGTTGATCCACTTTCCAATAGGATTATAGTGCAGTATGCAGCTATCGCACTGGATACTATAGAGGAGCCCTCTAGCAGGTCCACTTAGTGAAAGAAGTTCCAAAGGCAATTACCAGTCTTGCGGCGCTCCTGCTACCAATGGTGGGACATATTGGATGATTTTTGGTCATATGACTGGACCAATATACAAATAAGTGAAGAGATATTTTATTTGTACATTAAAATATGGTTAATTATACTAATAATAGTTAATTAAATATATTATTAGTATAATTAACCATATTTTAATTTTTAATGTACAAATAAAATATCTCTTCATTTATTTGTATATTGGTCCAGTCATATGACCAAAAATCATCCAATATGTTCAACCATTGGTAGCAGGAGTGCCGCAAGACTAAAGGTAATTGCCTTTGGAAGTACAGTTAGGTCCAGAAATATTTGGACAGTGACACAAGTTTTGTTATTTTAGCTGTTTACAAAAACATGTTCAGAAATACAATTATATATATAATATGGGCTGAAAGTGCACACTCCCAGCTGCAATATGAGAGTTTTCACATCCAAATCGGAGAAAGGGTTTAGGAATCATAGCTCTGTAATGCATAGCCTCCTCTTTTTAAAGGGACCAAAAGTAATTGGACAAGGGACTCTAAGGGCTGCAATTAACTCTGAAGGCGTCTCCCTCGTTAACCTGTAATCAATGAAGTAGTTAAAAGGTCTGGGGTTGATTACAGGTGTGTGGTTTTGCATTTGGAAGCTGTTGCTGTGACCAGACAACATGCGGTCTAAGGAACTCTTAATTGAGGTGAAGCCGAACATCCTGAGGCTGAAAAAAAAGAAACAATCCATCAGAGAGATAGCAGACATGCTTGGAGTAGCAAAATCAACAGTCGGGTACATTCTGAGAAAAAAGGAATTGACTGGTGAGCTTGGGAACTCAAAAAGGCCTGGGCGTCCACAGATGACAACAGTGGTGGATGATCGCCGCATACTTTCTTTGGTGAAGAAGAACCCGTTCACAACATCAACTGAAGTCCAGAACACTCTCAGTGAAGTAGGTGTATCTGTCTCTAAGTCAACAGTAAAGAGAAGACTCCATGAAAGTAAATACAAAGGGTTCACATCTAGATGCAAACCATTCATCAATTCCAAAAATAGACAGGCCAGAGTTAAATTTGCTGAAAAACACCTCATGAAGCCAGCTCAGTTCTGGAAAAGTATTCTATGGACAGATGAGACAAAGATCAACCTGTACCAGAATGATGGGAAGAAAAAAGTTTGGAGAAGAAAGGGAACGGCACATGATCCAAGGCACACCACATCCTCTGTAAAACATGGTGGAGGCAACGTGATGGCATGGGCATGCATGGCTTTCAATGGCACTGGGTCACTTGTGTTTATTGATGACATAACAGCAGACAAGAGTAGCCGGATGAATTCTGAAGTGTACCGGGATATACTTTCAGTCCAGATTCAGCCAAATGCCGCAAAGTTGATCGGACGGCGCTTCATAGTACAGATGGACAATGACCCCAAGCATACAGCCAAAGCTACCCAGGAGTTCATGAGTGCAAAAAAGGGTAACATTCTGCAATGGCCAAGTCAATCACCAGATCTTAACCCAATTGAGCATGGATTTCACTTGCTCAAATCCAGACTTAAGACGGAAAGACCCACAAACAAGCAAGACCTGAAGGCTGCAGCTGTAAAGGCCTGGCAAAGCATTAAGAAGGAGGAAACCCAGCGTTTGGTGATGTCCATGGGTTCCAGACTTAAGGCAGTGATTGCCTCCAAAGGATTCGCAACAAAATATTGAAAATAAAAATATTTTGTTTGGGTTTGGTTTATTTGTCCAATTACTTTTGACCTCCTAAAATGTGAAGTGTTTGTAAAGAAATGTGTACAATTCCTACAATTTCTATCAGATATTTTTGTTCAAACCTTCAAATTAAACGTTACAATCTGCACTTGAATTCTGTTGTAGAGGTTTCATTTCAAAGCCAATGTGGTGGCATGCAGAGCCCAACTCGCCAAAATTGTGTCACTGTCCAAATATTTCTGGACCTAACTGTATGTTGTCTTATGGAGGCATGCAGAGGTCATAGGATTCATAGTCTTAGATGCCCTTGTAAAACATTTAAAGAAAAGCCTTTACAAAAGCAGCCCATTGCTTTCAGTGGATGCCACATTATGATATACTAGGAAATTTACTGCAACTGCAGTCACAGTAATCTGTATTTCTCAGTAGCTTTTATTTTTCTGTATTAAAGGAGTTGATTACTACTAGGACAACCCCTTCCGATTCCACATGTTTCCCCCAGGTAAAATAAAAAAGCCTATACTCATCTCCCGGCACCGTTCCAAGTACTTGCGTTCCTGGGGCTCCCGTGATGTTGTAAAGTCATGCGAGCCTCCCATCAAATCATTGCCAGCCTCTGTATCCTCGCCTTCAGACAAACAAGTTAATCAAAAGGAAGTGAGCGCTGCAGCTGCTGCTCACTTCCTGTTGATTGTTCCTGCATCCAGAGGCTAGGAAACAGAAGCCAGCGGTGATTGGACACGGGATTCACGTGACGTCACAATATCGGGTAAGCCCCAGGAACGCGACTACCGACACCACTGGATCGGCACTGGTACAGGAGATGAGTATAGGCTTTTTTTATTTACCTGGGGGAAACGTGGAATCAGAAGAGCTTGTCCTAGTAGTAGAGAACCTCTTTAAATACAACTGGAGCAAGTGTACATTTAAACAGTAAGTGAAAAAGCTGATTATTGGATCGTTGATTCCAAGGTCAATTAATTGTATAATGAATCTGCATATACAGCGACAGTCACAATGACCATCAGGTTGTAAAATTGCAAAGAACCACAATGCCCAGTAATGTCCTACAAACTGAAGTTTATCTTTTTACCATGGTGAATGTCTTATGGTATGTTCACACGCCAGATATTTGCATTGGTTTATGCAATTACAGGGGAATTTGAGGCTAACCTTGCATTTCTGCAGTAGCTTTGCAGTTTACACTGGCACATGTTTGCTGCCGATTAGCATTTTTCAATAACGCTATTCTGCATGTGACTATACGCTACGATTTACAGCAGGAATCAACACAGAAACCCCTTTACTAAGTAATATGCCCCTTTTTTAAAATGGTTTTCAAACTAATATTTCCCACATGTGGGGAGTGCTCAGGAGCCATTGCTTTCACTGCATACTTCAATTTTAATGTAAAAGGGGTTTATAGGTCAGCAATACAAATCTGTCAATCCCTATCCAGATAAAACCCATAACACATTTTTTTTACATACATATTCTATGGCCAGAAAGCTGGAACATATGGGCTGGTGCCAAGAGTAACCCTGACTTTCTTTCTGTAAAGGACATAAACATTTCTGAAGGTGGTCCTGTCTTCTTTTATACCTCTGGCTAACTGGCAGACAGAGAAAAGGTAATTAGCGCCCCTGAACCCATCAGGCACTACTGGGTACTGCATCCTGGCAAAGATGCAGGGCTTACCCCCAGGGACCTGGAAGCTCAGTGCCGGTGCAAACCAAAACACATAACATCCTCAGTTCCCTCACCCAATCAGGGATGACTGACTAGTTGAGGACCCAATGGATGGCCACCTAGGGGTGGAGCCGATGCAGTCCACTAGCCAACAACTCGGGGTGAGGAGTAAGACAGTAGTTCAGACAGTAGTGACGGTAGTAGGAGACGGACATGTTTTGAAACAGGGTCATGTAGCAGTGACCTGACTGGTACAGGAGAGTGGTTGCCAGGGAGGGTACAACGAGGTACCCCTGGAACCAAAGCACCGACGGGGTACAGGGCCCTAGGTTAGGTGAACGCTTCAAGCTGCCTGACAAACACCTGCACAGTGAGTGGACCTGCAAGGACCTCACTGACCCAAGAATCCAGCAGTAAAGATAGAGCCAGGGACCGGAACAGAACACTGACCCTACAGGGTTCACACTGCCTGCCGTATGAGCCAAATCCTGACGACATACAGGAGGGGACCCCCAGACCCTCCAAGATACGGGGTTCCACAAAACTACAGAAACGTGCAGGGGAAAGAAGCCATCAGGTTACCACACCAGCACTTGGACTACAGGGACCAGAGGTCTGAACCACCGCTGCACAGTCTCTCTGCTGGGGCTGATGTGATGGGAGTCTGGATGTTGGGCCCTCCGCAAGTAGGGCCGAGGCCCCAGGGGGGTAGGTGATAGAGTTAGGTGCGGAAAGAAGGTAGTCCACACAAGGGGTTGCTGTGTAACTGGTTCTCTTTACTCACAGTTGATGGTAACTGGTACCCGGAGGAAGGCTGGCGTTCACCTCTGGTTTCCTTAGTCCCACTGCCGGGTTGATGACCTGGTGGTTTCTTTCCCCTGAACCTTTTTCAAGTTGGTGGGTCCCCATGGATTGGAGCATCTGGAGGTCCCCTCCTGTTTGTCTCTCAGTCTCTGGTCCGTATGGCGGGCAGTGTGAACCCTGTAGGGTCAGTATTACGTTCCGGTCCCCGGTTCTCCCGTTACTGCTGGTGCCCCTGGACTTCTAAGGTCAGTGAGGTCCTGAATGGTCCCCTCACGGTGCAGATTTTATCAGGTCTGCCTGGAGCGTTTTTGCTGACCTAGGGCTCTATACCCCATCGGTGCTATGGTTCCAGGAGTACTTCACCATACTCCACCGGCAACCGCAACCACACGCCTGGGCCCTCAGGTCACCATTACACTCCCGTGTCAGTTCAGTTACGTCCGTCTCTTCTCTCTTCCACTCACTAACTGTCTAACTGTCCATCCCCTCCCACCTGGTTGTTGTCTAGTGGACTAGATCGGCTCCACCCCTGGGTGGCCATCCTTTGGGTCCAATTCTAGTCTGTCACCAGTTTGTGGATGGGGGAAAATTTGGGATTATAGTGTCTTTTGCTGTTACCGGCATTGGTCTTCCAGGTCCCTGGGGGTAGGCCCTGCTTCTTTAGTGATATACAGTACTTTGTAGTGCCCTGATGAGTTCAGGGGTGCTACATATGCCTCTGTGGGCATGCTAACATGCTGATGAATGTGCAGCATCAGGGGATGGTCGCGCTCATCTCTCTACTGCCATCGTGTCCGAGTCCTTGATTTCGGCTCAGTGTGCATGATCCCGGACTTTCGGTCATGTGCACTACATGGGTTTGAAGCCAGGACTCGTACATCTGGTGGTCATGCACACTATGAAGCCGGGTGTACGAGTCCCTGCTTCAAACCCATGTAATGCATATGACCGAAAGTCCGGGATCATGCACACTGAGCGAAAATTCAGGACTTGGACGCAATAGCAGCATAGAGATGAAAGCGACTATCCTCTGTTGCTGCGCCTTCATTAGCATGTTAGCACGCCCATAGGGGCATACTAACATGCAAAGGGGGCTGGCTAGCCAGGGGAAATCATGCCCTTGTGACTTTGAATATGCACCCAGAACTGCTTGTGGTTCTGGGTGCATATTGCACCTGACATGTTCCCTTCAAACCCTCTTTAAGATCTTTCACTGGTTTTACCAAAATTGGCAGATTTAGTCAATGTTAATCCACTGGCTAATCTACAGACAGCTGCTACTGGTTGTGTTGATAACAAAATAGTAGTCTACAATTTACTGAAAAAAGTCTATCTTGGCAAAAAGGGGTTAAAGAAAACTAGGATGTAAATCTAATCTCTAGGGTGCTGAGAACTAACACATTTCTGAATATTTTGTTCTGTTATTTTCCCTTTTCCATGTGGTTTCTTCTTCTGATGATAAAGCCTTGTTATTATCACACACCAAAAAGTCAAAGCAAATTGTCTCTACAAAAAAAATAAAAATAGAAACTAAATAAAGGTCACACATATGAACCAAAAACATAGTGTATGTTGCTGAAGAATGAGAAATGCGATAAGGGTACAAAGGAATGGAAACCTTCTGACCTAGAAATGATGAAATAAAAGTATAAGACTGTAGATAAGCCGCCCAGGAGAGCAGGATCTTTCTATCACACGATGCCATGGGACAGCGTCGATCTTCAGCATATCATTGCTCAGTGACAGGTCTGCACAACGCTGGGTCATAGTAATGTACTCTATACATTGACGTGATGCTCTGCAGGACACGATATCATGACATGTTCATGAAGGAGATAAATTATATTTTATTATTTCTTTCTTCTTTTTTACATCATTATGTGAAGGCGGTGGAATTGTATACGCTCTCTTTAGGATAAGCTACATAGGTAACACCGTTGTCATTATTCTAGATCTTCATATTTCCATTTGATGAGGTGTACTATTGCATATAACAAAATAAAAAGCACTTTATAAAGATTAACTTGATTGTAGTCAATGCACATTGTAATTGTGACCTTAACTGTGCCCAGGTCAGAGCTGAACCTGCACCAGATGGTAGACTGCCACTTCTTCGGGATTGAGCCATGCGTGAAGGTAGGAACCTTTTTTTTTTGTATGTAAATATATATTGTCACTGGTTTAGGTCCAAATATTTTTTTCATTTGCAAACCATGTGTGAAGATTTGATTGATCTCCTCCCCCAATGTGTAGACTGAGGTTACTAGATATACTGCACATATTCAATATACAATAACCTGGATCCATCTCCACCCTATAAAATAATAAATAAAATCTCAAATATTTTGTTAATTCAAAGAATTAATAAGTATATCCAAACGTTCATATTTCATATAGATTATTATAAGCAAGGATTGCAGTTCAGCCTGCCCTGATCAAAATATACCAAGCTACACAAACTGTATTAAATGTTCATAAAAAATAGCCCAATCTCATAGTTAGTTATAGGCAGAAATATTCCCCTACAATATAATTTATATACACTGATTAAATTACCTAATAATATTTCTTATTGAGCGTTGAGACATGACACAGTATTTTCTTCTATTAATATTTGGGTCAATACAAAAAAACTATTTGTATCCTATCACGCTGATTCAACATAGTAAAAACTAGAGAAAACTGTCTGGATGACAAAGAAGCTCAAAAATAGGGTCTTAGCCGAGTAGAAAACCTGAGAATAACTCAGGTATTGCTCGGCTTGATGGGTTGTGAGAGTCACAATCACTTATGAGGGCATAATATCATGGCTGTTATTGCAGCCCCACATCTAAATCCAAGTAAAGGCATTGTAGAAAGGGTTAATGCCGTGCAAGAAGAGAAAATTCATGAAATCTTGAAAGTGATTTAATGTGTGACGCGTTTCGAAGATTCCATCTCCTTCTTCAGATACAATCCCATCCATGATGCGATTGTCGCTAAAGGAGATGCAACCTCCGAAACGTGTTGCATATTAAATCACTTTTAAGTTTTCCTGGATTGTCTATTCTTGCTCAGCAAGGCAACATTAAACCTTTCTACAACTCCTTTACTTGGATCATAGTAAAAACAGAATATTAGGATTTAACTGTTTATAAGCAGATTTCACAATTCTGGAGAAACCGGTGTGTGTATATATATATATATATATATATATATATATATATTCCATGGCGCTTTACAAGTGAAAGAGGGTATACGTACAACAATCATTAACAGTACAAAACAGACTGGTATAGGAGGAGAGAGGACCCTGCCCGCGAGGGCTCACAGTCTACAGGGAATGGGTGATGGTACATTAGGTGAGGACAGAGCTGGTTACACAGTAATGTACTGGACTGAGAGCTATTGTAGGTTGTAGGCTTGTTGGCAGAGGTGGGTATTGAGGTTCTTCTTGAAGCTATATATATATATATATATATATATATATACACTATATATACACACAGATACATATATATATATATATATATATATATGCACACACATATATATATTTATTTATATTTATTCATAGCACTTAAATCTGTTTTTTTCCCAAAGACTGTTTATTTCATATTATCTGGCGGCAGGAGGAGAAAGTATAAATTTGCAGGGTAGATGCGGAGCATTATGAAATGTTGCAATGTACGGTATGTCAGACGCGCACGCATAATATTGAATCAATCTTGCTCCATGTGTGGCGGCCTTAAACCCGTCCAATGAGGAGTTTATAGGTGCTATAGGCAAAGGATAAGCAATAAAACCTGTTAATGTGTGAAATGATTCATGTGAAAGGTTGTTAGTAAATGTAGCATGAAAGACAGCTCAACTGCCTAGAGCTGCTCTTGCAAAAAAAATTTCCTTCTTGACTCTCCTAGTCACTCAGAATTATTTCTGTGCGTGATCATCTCACATGACAAGGCACTAAATAGCTGGAACCGCTCTTCAAATACCTGTCAGGAAGAGATGCCGATACAGAATTCAGCGTACTAAAGCAGGCTCATTCATTGGCGTAACTATACAGGGTGCAGGGATTGCAGTTGTACCCTGGCCGTGGAGCCTATGGTGGCCAAAAGGTTCTTTTGTCCCATACGAGAAGACCAAAACCATCATAATTGTGGGCACTGGTGGAGATTTTGCATTGAGGTCCACAAATATCAGGTTATGCCATTGGGTTCATTGCTAATTTGTTTTGCCAGTCCGTATGGATCGCAGGAGCCTCTGTGATGGTCACTAGGCAAAATTCCAACAACTTGGAAGGGCTTTGTTGTGCAGAGTAGCCATACAACTATGCTGAGTATTATTTATAATGTCATACAGCGCTTGCTGTGATTTCACATAATTTTTGTTTTTGCATTTACATTTTTTTTCCTCTCCCTTTTTAAAGGGAATTTGTCACAAGGTTTTTCCCACCTAATCTGAAAGCAGCATAATGTAGGGGCAGAGATCCTAATTCCAGCAATGCGTCACTTACTGGGCTCTTTAGTGTAGTTTTTATAAAATCACGATTTAATCAGCAGTAGATTATCAATAGAGGACTACTTGGCCTGCTGCAGGTAATCCAGCATACTCATGAGTTCTGTATAACTGCTAGATCTGCAGCAGAAAAAACATGGATTTTATCAAAATGACAGCAAACAGCTCAATAAGTGATACATTGCTGGAATCAGGGTCTCTGTATCTACATTATGCTGCTCTCAGATTGGGCTGCAAAAACCTGGTGACGGATTCCCTTTAAAAAGCCAGAACTTTTTATTTTTTTTTATTTTGCATTGACATGGATATATGAAGACTTCTTTCAAGGACAAGATGTATTTTTGAATTTTACCATACATAGTATATATAAATGAAAGGAAAATGGTAAAAAAAAGTTCACGTGTAGTGAAATGGTGAAAAAAACCTTAATTCCGCCTTTAATTTCTGCCTTTTATTTTTATAGTGTTCATTATACAATAAAAATGACCTAGAAATATGATTGTCTACGTCACTAGGATTACACAGATATCAATTGTGTTATTGCTATTTTATTGTCTAAGAAAATCCACAATTTTGTAAAAAGAAAAAAGTTTGCATAGTGAGATGATGTATTTTTTTTAAGGAACATTGCCTAATATATACATCTCCCTATAATATCTATGATAAAAGTACCCCATAGCTTGTTACCCATTTCTCTACTGTCACTGTATATACTATATTGCCGTTTGATAGCTAGAACAAGTATTAATTGGAAAGTCACTAAAGTTCATGGTATATTAGGAAATGCCATTTTCCGTGGAATGCTCTATGGACACAATAAGGGTAAGTTCACACAGTGCGTTTTTCGCGGCGTTTTTGCGCGTTTTTGTACAGTACAGACCAAAAGTTTGGACACACCTTCTCATTTGTAGAACAACTGTTTACAGGAGACTTTGTGCAGCAGGCCTTCATGGTAAAATAGCTGTTAGGAAACCACTGCTAATGACAGGCAACAAGCAGAAGAGTTTTTTATTAAACCTACATTAGACCTGCATCGTAATATATATATATATATATATATATATATATATAAAAATATATATATATATATATATATATATGTATATATATATATATCAGAAAGACACAAATAAATCCAAAAAATTACAAATTTATTAATATAATACTGGCAAACATCATAAGTTCATCACATGATCAGAGATGGATATCAAAAGACACAGTTAAAAGTTTGTACCC
The DNA here is from genome assembly GCF_048569485.1 of Anomaloglossus baeobatrachus. Classification (NCBI taxonomy): domain Eukaryota; kingdom Metazoa; phylum Chordata; class Amphibia; order Anura; family Aromobatidae; genus Anomaloglossus; species Anomaloglossus baeobatrachus. The sequence continues at coordinate 674,194,159 of NC_134353.1, forward strand.
CTTAAAAATACAGAAAAAATCCTGGAGCAGTGTGGTAAATAGGTTAGTGCATACGAGTGGTCAGGAGGAGTATATTATATAATCAATTGGATATACCAAGCATAGTATTACAAATTGACAGTCCGGCAAGGGCAAGGCAGGCTGTAATTTCCAATTTTAAAGTGAATGTGCCATGAAATTACAATACACAGAGGAAACAATACAAGTGTCACATATATAGACACAAGGTTCTGTGTCAAATTGTTTAAATAGGAATTCCCCATATGTAAATTGCCCGCATTCAGGTCAGTATAACCCCATTAGACATCATACAGTCCTGCCAAGCAGGGAAAAGAGGGGGAAAAAAACAGAAGCATTAAGGTACCGTCACACTAAGCAACATCGCTAGCAACATCGCTTCTGAGGCACGACTTTTGTGATGTAGCAGCGATGTTGCTAGTGATGTTGCTGTGTGTGACATCCAGAAACAACCTGGCCCCTGCTGTGAGGTCGCTGGTTGTTGCTGAATGTCCTGGACCATTTTTTAGCTGTTGCTCTCCCGCTGTGAAGCACACATCGCTGTGTGTGACAGCGAGAGAGCAACAACTAAATGTGCAGGCAGCAGGTGCCGGCTTTTGCGGATGCTGGTAACCAATGTAAATATCGGGTAACCAAGAAACCCTTTCCTTGGTTACCCGATATTTACCTTCGTTACCACCGTCCGCCGCTCTCACGCTGTCAGTGCCGGCTCCCTGCTGCCTGCACACATAGCGAGACTACACATTGGGTAATTAACCCGATGTATACTCTGGCTAGGAGTGCAGGGAGCCAGTGTTAAGCGGTGTGCGCTGGTAACCAAGGTATATATCGGGTTGGTTACCCGATATTTACCTTAGTTACCAAGCGCAGCATCGCTTCCACGTGTCGCTGCTGGCTGGGGACTGGTCACTGGTTGCTGGTGAGATCTGCCTGTGTGACAGCTCACCAGCATCCCGTGTAGCGACGCTCCAGCGATCCCTGCCAGGTCAGGTTGCTGGTGGGATCGCTGGAGCGTCGCTTAGTGTTACGGTACCTTTAGACTACCTGAAGGCAGTTTGACAATTTCAGAGACCACTACCTAGAGAACCACACTGCTCAGCACCTCTAGCAGCAGACACATCTCTAGAATAACTGTTAAAAGGAGACTTTGTGCAGCAGGCCTTTATGGTAAAACAGCTGCTAGGAAACCACTGCTAAGGACAGGCAACAATCAGAAGAGACATGTTTGGGCTAAAGAACACAAGGATTGGACATTAGACCAATGGAAATCTGTGCTTTGGTCTGATGAGTCCAAATTTGAGATCTTTCGATCCAGCCACCATGTCTTTTTAGAAAGGGTGAACGGATGGACTCTACATGGCTGGTTCCCACCGTGAAGCATGGAGGAGAAGGTCTGATGGTGTGGGGGTGCTTTGCTCGTGACACTGTTGGGGATTTATTCAAAATTGAAGGCATACAGAACCAGCATACCTACCACAGCATCTTGCAGCGTTATGCTATTCCATCCAATTTGCGTTTAGTTGGACCATCATTTAATTTTCAACAGGACAATGACCCCAAACACACCTCCAGGCTGTGTAAGGGCTATTTTACTAAGAAGGAGAGTGATAGGGTGCTACGCCAGATGACCTGGCCTCCACAGTCACCAGACCTGAACCCAATCGAGATGGTTTGGGGTGAGCTTGACCACAGAGTGAAGGCAAAAGGGCCAACAAGTGCTAAGCACTCTGGCAACTCCTTCAAGACTGTTGGAAGACCATTTCCGGTGACTACCTCTTGAAGGTCATCAAGAGAATGCCAAGAGTGTGCAAAGCAGTAATCAAAGCAAAAGGTGGCTACTTTGAAGAACCTAGAACATAAGACATAATTTCAGTTGTTTCACGCTTTATTAAGTATTTCATTCCACATGTTTTAATTCATAGTTTTGATGCCTTCAATGTGAATCTTCGATTTTCAGAGTCCCGAAAAGAAATAAAACTCTTTGAAGGAGAAGGTGTGTCCAAACTTTTGGTCTGTACTGTATATAGATATATAATATACTGTATACATATATATATATATATATATATATATATATATATATATATATATATATATATTCATATCTCTCTCTCTCTCTATGTGTATATATATATATATATATATATATATATATATACAGTCATATGAAAAATTTTGGGCACCCCTATTAATGTTAACCTTTTTTCTTTCTAACAATTTGGGTTTTTGCAACAGCTATTTCAGTTTCATATATCTAATAACTGATGGACTGAGTAATATTTCTGGATTGAAATGAGATTTATTGTACTAACAGAAAATGTGCAATCCGCATTTAAACAAAATTTGACCAGTGCAAAAGTATGGGCACCTCAACATAAAAGTGACATTAATATTTTGTAGATCCTCATTTTGCAAAAATAACAGCCTCTAGTCACTTCCTGTAGCTTTTAATGAGTTCCTGGATCCTGGATGTAGGTATATTTGACCATTCCTGTTTACAAAACAATTCCAGTTCAGTTAAGTTTGATGGTCGCCGAGCATGGACAGCCCGCTTCAAATCATCCCACAGATGTTCAATGATATTCAGGTCTGGGGACTGGGATGGCCATTCTAGAACATTGTAATTGCTCCTCTGCATGAATGCCTGAGTAGATTTGGAGCGGTGTTTTGGATCATTGTCTTGCTGAAATATCCATCCCCTGCGTAACTTCAACTTTGTCACTGATTCTTGCACATTATTGTCAAGAATCTGCTGATACTGAGTTGATTCCATGCGACCCTCAACTTTAACAAGATTCCCGGTGCCGGCATTGGCCACACAGCCCCGAAGCATGATGGAACCTCCACCAAATTTTACTGTGAGTAGCAAGTGCTTTTCTTGGAATGCTGTGTTTTTTTGCCTCCATGCATAACGCCTTTTTGTATGACCAAACAACTCAATCTTTGTTTCATCAGTCCACAGGACCTTCTTCCAAAATGTAACTGACTTGTCTAAATGTGCTTTTGCATACCTCAGGCGACTCTTTTTGTGGCGTGCTTGCAGAAATGGCTTCTTTTGCATCACTCTCCCATACAGCTTCTCCTTGTGCAACGTGCGCTGTATTGTTGACCGATGCACATTGACACCATCTGCAGCAAGATGATGCTGCAGGTCTTTGGAGGTGGTCTGTGGATTGTCCTTGACTGTTCTCACCATTCTTCTTCTCTGCCTTTCTGATATTTTTCTTGGCCTGCCACTTCTGGGCTTAACAAGAACTGTACCTGTGTTCTTCCATTTCCTTACTATGTTCCTCACAGTGAAAACTGACAGTTTAAATCTCTGAGACAAATTTTTGTATCTTTCCCCTGAACAACTATGTTGAATAATCTTTGTTTTCAGATCATTTGAGAGTTGTTTTGAGGAGCCCATGATGCCACTCTTCATAGGAGATTAAAATAGGAGAACAACTTGCAAGTGGCCACCTTAAATACCTTTTCTCATGATTGGATACACCTGCCTATGAAGTTCAAAGCTCATTGAGGCTACAAAACCAATTTAGTGCTTCAGTAAGTCAGTAAAAAGTAGTTAGGAGTGTTCAAATCAAGAAATTGATAAGGGTGTCCATACTTTTGTACCAGTCAAATTTTGTTTAAATGCGGATTGCACATTTTCTGTTAGTACAATAAACCTCATTTTAATACAGAAATATTACTCAGTCCATCAGTTATTAGATATATGAAACTGAAATAGCTGTTGCAAAAACCCAAATTGTTATAAAGAAAAAAGGTTAACATTAATAAGGGTGCCCAAACCTTTTCATTATATATATATATATATATATATATATATATATACACCGTGTGTGTGTGTGTGTGTGTGTATATATATATATATATATATATATATATAGATATATTAAATTAAAGAAAAAACTAGAGGCAAAACAAAAAACTTGGCTTAAACAATAGGTCACTTTGTGGTGATAGCTTCCCCTTCCCTTTAAAATTCTAATGTATGCCACATACTGTATGTCTATATTGGTCTTCATATACAGAACCTGAGACTGATGGTATTTTATTGTATATGCATAGCTGATCCATACTGTGGTATGTTCTTTCTGGTGAGAAAAAATATATTCCATTCTATTATTTTTACATGTATTCCATTTTTTTTTACATTTTTCCCAAGAAATTGGATCACATATCTGATCCAAGCAGTGTGACTGTTGCACAATTTCATTCTAGTAAAATACAGCAAATGAAAATAAAGCCGATTCTGTCTTCATTTTGCTATCTCGATGACTTCAACGTGATAAAATACCAATTGTTGATGGAAAGCAATCTTGTCTGCCCAGCACCTGCTGCTTATCAGAATCGCATGGCTTCTTAAGTTCTTCCCATCAGTAACACAATGTGGTTGCCCTTAACCTGCGACCTACACTGATAAAGGTAGTTGTGGTGTCGTGAATATCTTGTCTGTTCCTTTCTTCTCTGCATTATCTCAGTCTAGTGTCTTATTTGCTCGGTTCTGCTGTTTTCCTGTACTTATGGTGACTTGGGTCTTGTTATACAAATAGATCATCTTTTTATAACAAGCAGCAATTGACAATATAGGACATCGTTGGCTTTTTCCGGAGTAGTTGTTTCAACTTTGTTGCTTTCATTTCCTATACTATGCGGTTTCAATAACCTGTGGTATATGTCAAGTGAATCCCATTCTCTTTTCTACTTACATTTTTTGTGACTAAACTTTAAAAGAGTTGCTTCATAAACATCTTACATCCCCTCCCTATACGATGAGTAATACATATAGTAACACCGAGGGGTCTGACCACTGAAAGTCCTGCTGCTCTCAAGAATAGGGGTCCCAAAAGTCCAATTTGAAATTTAACACTTAAAAACACTACATTCACATAGAAGACGTTGGGCCCTCGCTTGAGCCCTTCCTTGGGGGTCTTAGCTTGTAGTCAGATATCATACATATGTCATCTATCCTGTAAATGAGTGATAAATCTTTACAAATTGACCCTTTTTAAGGTACAATATAATCAGACAATTGCTACCAATTACTATTTATTCTAATTACTACTGTCTGGAGATGAGTGAACCTGAGGTTCGTGGTTCGGGTTCGAAGTTCAAGTGAGTTACAAGTGCAAACCACTCATTCGAGCAGCGCTGTGCTTGGGTATGAGTGATGCTCAGCACTGTACGAGCCGCGCGCAGTTTTTGAATGGCTCACATTTGGGGTAAAATCAGCGTGATGAAATGTATTGTGCACACACAAACAAAATGTATTTTTATTTAAAAAAAACTCTGCCCATCCTCCCCTGGAAGTGTTCTGCTTATGGCTGGCAGCATGTGGGTGGTGAAACAAACTGTCCAATTACTGACTTCCATGGAGGCTCCATTCAAGTTAGGGTCACAAACTAAATCTTATCTAAAGCCTGCTTTACATGTTGCAATTTCGCATACAATTTCGTATGCGATTTGCAACGCCCCCATCGTATACGTGGCACGTTCAATTTGTTGAACGTGCCGCACATACGAGTAACCCCCGTCACACGTACTTACCCATCCATACGACCTCGCTGTGGGCGGCGAACGTCCACTTCCTGGAGTGGGAGGGACGTTCGGCGTCACAGCGACGTCACACGGCAGCCGGCCAATAGAAGTGGAGGGGCGGAGCTAAGCAGGACATAAACATCCCGCCCACCTCCTTCCTTCCGCATTGTGGGCCGGGAGCCGCAGGACGTAGGTAAGATCTGTTCATCGTTCCCGGGGTGTCACACACTGCGATGTGTGCTACCCCGTGTACGATGAACAATCTGACGTGCAATTCTAGAGACAGGTACGATGTGTATGCGATGAACTTTTTAACGTTCAATCGCAATCGCACGTACCTGTCACACACTGCAATGTACTTACAATGCCGGATGTGCGTCACTTACGACGTGACTCCGCCGACACATTGTAAGATACATTGCAGCGTGTAAAGCGGGCTTAAGATTCGAAAGTATTTGGCGATCCGAACCTCCAAGTTTTCTCTCATCTTTACTACTGACCAATCCGTTGAAGCTACTGTCTCTTTCCATTGTTTATCTAATGAAAGGGTAATCAACAGTCAGGAGCATGTGACCAGCACAATTTTGTCCACTGTCATCTATTTCCCCCACCCTGATGCTTTGCACCCCAGCATGTAATATTAGCTACCCAGAAAACAGTGTCCAAGCAGGCTTAATAAAGTTGCAGTTTTTTTTGGCTGAAGTTGGCCATGTATGAGAGTTGACAAATATTTCTCTTCACCCCCCTACAACATAGTTAGGCCGAGTGTTCTCTATGAGAGAGCTGCTGCCAGAACTTTGTCTCAACACTGGTTAAAAAGTTCAGTCATTGAAATCTAGCAGGCCAGATCCTTCTCTGCTCCAACATAATTCTTTGGCAAACAATTGAGATGCACATTAAATAGTCGTCTGATCCCACCGAGATAGGCAGGTTCCAAAGATCGTTATTGTCTATAAATTAGGGACCTTAGGGGTACTTCTCACATAGCGAGATCGCTAGCGAGATCGCTGCTGAGTCACGGTTTTTGTGACGCACCAGTGACCTCATTAGCGATCTCGCTGTGTGTGACACTGAGCAGCGATCTGGCCCCTGCTGTGAAATCGCTGCTCGTTACACACTGCTCTGGTTTATTTTTTGGACGTTGCTCTCTTGCTGTGAAGCACACATCGCTGTGTTTGACAGCGAGAGAGCAACGATCTGAATGTGCAGGGAGCAGGGAGCCGGCTTCTGGCAGCATGCGGTAAGCTGTAACCAAGGTAAATATCGGGTAACCAAGCGAAGTGCTTTGCTTGGTTACCCGATATTTACCTTGGTTACTAGCGTCCGCCACTCTCAGGCTGCCAGTGCCGGCTCCCTGCTTCCTGCACACGTAGCTGGAGTACACATCGGGTAAATAAGCAAAGCGGTTTGCTTATTAACCCGATGTGTACTCTGGCTACGAGTGCAGGGAGCCAGCGCTAAGCGGTTTGCGCTGGCAACCAAGGTAAATATCGGGTAACCAAGCACTTGGTTACCCGATATTTACCTAAGTTACCAAGCTCAGCATTGCTTCCACACGTCGCTGGGGGCTGGTCATTAGTCGCTGGTGAGATCTGCCTGATTGACAGCTCCCCAACGACCATGTAGCAACGCACCAGCGATCCTGACCAGGTCAGATCGCTGGTGGGATCGCTGGAGCGTTGCTAAAGTGTGACGGTACCCTTAGCTTGTTTTTAGTTTGCACATTGTTTACACAATGTAGAATGCAATCTTATGTTGCTATCGTTTATCATGACTTTTATATTATTTTTTCTTTATGAAAATAAGTCTGACATATAAATTCCGGATATTTTATATTGTACAGAATATTGATATGTCCTTAGAAGCTAATAAAAGATGAAGAAAAAAATCTGTGCCTGAGGGAAGTCATTTGTTGGACTTAAAAGAAAAAAAAAACCATACATTTTTAAAACTTTTTTTATTATATTGAATCAGTTTCATGACAAATTTTATAACTGTAGTAATGTACTAGATACACATCTGATGATCAGATAATAAAATAAAGTATTTTCCCTGCCTTTCCAGGTTTTTATTTGTTTAATAGGATTTGCACATACAGTTATGGCAAAAAGCATTGGCACCGTTGAAATTGTTCCAGAAAATGATGTGTTTTTCCCAGAAAATGTTTGCAATTACACAAATTTTTGTTATACACTTGTTTATTTTCTTTGTGTGTATAGGAGCAACACACAAAACACCCCCAAAAAATTAAATTGGACATAATTTCACACAAAACCTTAAAAATCGGTCAGACAAAATTGTAGGCACCCTCAACTTAATATTTGGTTGCACAACCTTTGCAATAAATAACTACAATCAATCGTTTCCTATAACCATGAACAAGCTTCTTACACCTCTCACCTGGAATTATGGACCACTCTTCTTTTGCATACTGCTCCACGTCTCTCCTAATTGAAGGCGTCTTCTCTCAACAGCACTTTTAAGATCTCTGCACAGGTTTTGAATGGGATGTAGAAGTTCACTTCAGAACTCTCCAGCTCTTTATTTTTCCCATACAATTCTGGATTCTTCTTAAAGTATGATTTGGGTCATTGTCATGCTGGAAGACCCGTGACCTAGGATGCAAACCCAGCTTTCTGACACTGGGCATTTCATTAATTCCCAAATCCTTTGGTAATCTTCACATTTCATAATACCTTGCACATAATGAAGGCACCCAGTGTCAGAGGCATAAATATAAACCCAAAGCATCTTTGAACCTCAACCATATTTGACTGTAGGCACTGTGTTCTTTTTTTGTAGGCCCCATTCCATTTTCAGTAAACAGTAGAGTGATGTGCTTTACCAAAAAGCTCTATCTTGGTCACAAGATGCTTTCCCAAGGATTTTGGCTTACTCATGTACATTTTTGCAAACTGTAGTCTAGCTTTTTTTCATCGGGTTACAGACTGTGACCGATAGCAGCTGCATGTATGGTGAGCATCCTGTCGGACTCACAGCACGACCCACGCTGACACCCGATCTGAGAGTGTGATTATAGGCAGCTGCTGTTGGAGCGTGCAGTGAGGTATAACAGGTTAAACAACCGCGATCTTTAGCAGCGCTGGACATCCATGATGGTCATTAATTAAATTAATGTACAGTGAGTTTATTTACGGATGGTCTCCTTAGTGCGGTGGTGGGAATGCCCAGCGGCACTTATATTCATGTTATTCTTGAGTAGAGATGAGCAAACTGGCCGTGGTTCGGCTCGAGTTCGGTTCGCCGAACGGAGGTCTCGTTCGAGTTCGGTTCGTCGAACGTTCGAGGAACCAAACTCGAACCTATAGGATGTAATGGGAGGCAATCACAAACACATAAAAATGCATGATAAATGTACACAAACAGTTAATAAACATTGCCATAACACTTACCGGTCCCCGCGATCCCTCCTGCACTCTGTCTCCTGCCGCTATTCCATCCGATGATCGCTGAATCCTCCCGGTGACCAGCACTGCCAGCAGTGATGCAGGACCTATCGTGACGTCAAAATAGACATGTGACCAGTCACGTGGCTATTATCTCATTTGCTACAGACTGGTTACATGACTATGGCGCGTCATGTAGGACCTGCGAGTGCATCTCTCCGGTACACGGTGCACATTTGTGTATCGCCGTGTACCGGCGACATGCTTTAGCACACTGTCGACTCCCCGTTCCGTTAGGGACCGGCTGACCCAGCCGGGCATTAACGGAGATCACCGTTGCCATAGCAACGCAGTTAGCGGTGACGTCACCGCTAACCGCGGCTTCGGGAGCACCGTTGCTATGGTAACGCGTCTGTCAGCGTTACCGCTGTTACCGCTGACAGCCATCAGCACTGATCACTCACGGAGGGAAGGCTGCACGCTGCTGTGATGCAGCAGTGATGGAGCAGAGCTGCATTTGTTGAACGAAAAAGACAGAAGACCATGGATCGTGGAGGGCTGACAGGGGGTAATAAAGATGGAGTCTCTAATGTGTCTGTGTATTTATTTCTATTAAAGTATTTTTTCTCTGTGTGGTGTCTTTTTTTAAACCCTTTATTGGAGATTCTTAATGGCTCTGGCTTAATACTAGCTAGTAAAACAAAGCTAGTATTAACTCATTATTACCCAACAAGCCACCCGGCTTCAGGGCTGTTGGAAGAGTTGGATACAGCGCCAGATGATGGCGCTTCTATGAAGGCGCCATTTTCTGGGGCGGCTGCGGACTGCAATTCGCAGCAGAGGCGCCCAGAAACCTTGGGCTAACCTGTGCTGCGGATTCCAATCCCCACCTGCCTAGTTGTACCTGGCTGGACACAAAAATGGGGCGAAGCCCACGTCATTTGTTTTTTAATTATTTCATGAAATAAGTGAAATAATTAAACAAAACGGGCTTCCCTATATTTTTGGTTTCCAGCCGGGTACAAATAGGCAACTGGGGGTTGGAGGCAGCCCGTGGCTGCCTGCTGTACCTGGCTAGCATACAAAAATATGGCGAAGCCCACGTCATTTTTTTGGTGGGCAAAAAACTTCTGCATGCAGTCCTGGATGGAGTATGCTGAGTAGAGTTGAGCGCGGTTCGCGGTTCGAGGTTCTCCAGTTCGGGGCTCGAGTGATTTTTGGGGCTGTTCGAGATCGAACTAGAACTCGAGCTTTTTGCAAAAGCTCGATAGTTCTAGATACGTTCGAGAACGGTTCTAGCAGCAAAAAGCAGGGCTTTTTACAGCTACAGTGTGCAGGAGCCAGCTGGCAGCCTGCCACAAGCTGGTAACCAAGATAAACATCGGGTATCCAAGCAAAGCGCTTTGGTTAGTAACCCGATGTTTATCTTAGTTACGTGCAGGAAGCCCACACTTCCCGCTCAGCTCGCTCCGCCCCCTCCTGCCCGCGGCATGTATACATACATATACACACACGCACACACACACACACTCTCACACATGCAACCCCCCCGCTCGGCTTACCTGCGGTGATGAAGTCCCGCCATCCCGACCTCAGCGCTGTCACTGTCCTCCATGGCCGCCGCTTGTCACATCACCTATCGCTTCCGACCCGAGACTGACACTGGCGGTGACGTCACGGACCTCTCGCGATACTTGATGTGAAGGCGCCGGTCATTGACCTCAGTGACAGGGGCTGTCAGTGTGCTGGAGATCAGCGCAGGTAATGTACCTCGCTGACAGCAGCACTTGTCATGCCCTGCAGTGACCTGGGCTGACCCATTGATGTTAGCTCAGGTCACTGCACTGCTCTCCCAGCCAATGGGGAACATCCTGCTCTTCATTGACTGGGACAGTGTGGATCGTTATGGCAACCCCTTGGATTACACCAGACCTGGATTTGTTTTTCTTTCTAATAAATTGGTTAAAGAGGGAATGTTTTGGGGAGTGTTTTTTCAAATAAAAATGTGTTTGTCGTCTATTTTTTTTTATTACTGACTGGGTTGGTGATGTCGGGTATCTGATAGACGCCTGACCTCACCAACCCCAGGGCTTGATGCCAGGTGACATTACAGATCTGGTATTAACCCCATATATTACCCCGTTTGCCACCGCACCAGGGCACGGGATGAGCTGGGGCGAAGCACCAGGATTGGCGCATCTAATGGATGCGCCACTTCTGGGGCGGCTGCGGCCTGCTATTTTTAGGCTTGGGAGAGTCCAATAACCATGGACCTCCCTAGTCTGAGAATATCAGGCCCCAGCTGTCTGCTTTACCTTGGCTGGTGATCCAATTTTGGGGGACCCCTACGTGTTTTTTTTTTTTTAAATTATTTATTTAATTTAAAATAACAGCGTGGGGTGCCCTCAGTTTTGGATTACCAGCCAAGGTGAGGTTGCCAGCTGTGGTCTGCAGGCTGCAGCCGTCTGCTTTACCCTAGCTGGCTACAAAACTAGGGGGAACCCTACGTCATTTTTTTTTTTCATTTTTTTGGTTAAATACAAAGCTAAGCACCCCTTAGTGCCACATGAAAGGTACGAAAGGGTGCTCCACTTTTTCTCCACTTTTTCTCCACTTTTTCTCCACTTTTTCTCCACTTTTTCTCCACTTTTTCTCCACTTTTTCTCCACTTTTTCTCCACTTTTTCTCCACTTATTCTCCACTTATTCTCCACTTATTCTCCACTTTTTCTCCACTTATTCTCCACTTATTCTCCACTTATTCTCCACTTATTCTCCACTTATTCTCCACTTATTCTCCACTTATTCTCCACTTTTTCTCCACTTTTTCTCCACTTTTTCTCCACTTATTCTCCACTTATTCTCCACTTTTTCTCCACTTTTTCTCCCCTTTTTCTCCACTTTTTCTCCACTTTTTTCTCCACTTTTTCTCCACTTTTTCTCCATTTATTCTCCACTTTTTCTCCACTTTTTCTCCATTTTTTTCTCCACTTTTTCTCCACTTTTTCTCCACTTTTTCTCCACTTTTTCTCCACTTTTTCTCCACTTTTTCTCCACTTTTTCTCCACTTTTTCTCCACTTTTTCTCCACTTTTTTCTCCACTTTTTCTCCACTTTTTCTCCATTTATTCTCCACTTTTTCTCCACTTTTTCTCCATTTTTTTCTCCACTTTTTCTCCACTTTTTCTCCACTTTTTCTCCACTTTTTCTCCACTTTTTCTCCACTTTTTCTCCACTTTTTCTCCATTTTTTTCTCCACTTTTTCTCCACTTATTCTCCACTTATTCTCCACTTTTTCTCCACTTTTTCTCCACTTTTTCTCCACTTTTTCACCGTTCTTTTTCTATGGTCGGTCTACCCATTAGCTCTGCCATGCATACTGTAGCTCTACACCTACTGCCCATGTTACTTTATGATTGACATCTCTTTCGTACCAGAGCTGTCTAAGTCTACTCTGACCCCATATTTGTCATTACTATATTGTCGTTGTACTGTATTATGACATTTGTATCATGTGTTTCATTTCTTGCTGTGTTGCAATTTTTTTGCTGCATGCCAATTGTACCTCTACATTGTTCGAGTTTATGTTATTGTTCTCTCACTCTTATGTGATACTGATTATTGTCATTTTTCATGATTACATGCAGATAAGTCCAATCTGACGAAGGCTCAGGCCGAAACGTCAATTGTAACTTGTTTTGGACAAAAACATATATGCTTATGAAAAAAAAAATGTTCTTAATACGGACCAATAAAGAGTGATTTTGCATTACTATCCATTGGGACTTACTGACTTAGTCTGGGAGATTTAGAGTGCCGAGGTTACTCACTAATTTTATCTATTATTACCTCTGAGCACCTATATACCAGTGAGCAGAGCTTCCTCTACAGTAGTTCTCCTAATTAGGCATGCCCTTACCTCATGAGCAGGGCATTGCAGCTTTGGTAGCAACCATTACGACATGGACTCTGCTGCTGTGGACCCGGGGAGAGTGAGTGCAGATTCATTGCACCCACACTCCTCACATGAAGGGTCCGCACTCCTAGAAAATGGGGGATACGTTCCCTGAGTGTCTCCCCCCCATATTCTAGACGGTCCAGAGTCGTCGTGGGACCCCTTTATTTTTTTTCTTACAATAAATTGGTGAAAGAGGAAATGTTTTGGGGACTGTTTTTTCAAATAAATTTCTTTTGTCGATTTTTTTTTTGTTAGTACTGACAGTTTATGATCTTGGGTATCTAATAGACGCCATGACATCACAAACTGCTGGGCTTGATCTCAGGTGACTTTACAGCTAGTATCAACCCGATTTATTACCCCGTTTGCCACTGCACCAGGGCACGGGATGAGCTGGGGTGAAGCGCCAGGATTGGCGCATCTAGTGGATGCGCCACGTCTGGGGTGCCTGCGGCCTGCTATTTTTAGGCTGTGAAGGCCCAATAACTATGGACCTTCCCACCCTGAGAATACCAGACCACAGCTGTCCGCTTTACCTTGGCTGGTGATCCAATTTGGAGGGGACCCTACTTTTTTTGTGTAATTATTAATATTTATAAAATAATTATAAAAAAGAGCCTGAGGGGACCTCCACATTGGATCCCCAACCACGGTAAAGCTGCCAGCTGTGGTTTTCAGGCTACAGCCATCTGCTTTACCCTAGCTGGCTATCAAAAATGGGGGGACCCAACGTCATTTTTTTTTTTTAACTATTTTTTAAATAGAAAAAATTAATGGGCTTCCCTGTATTTTGATTGCCAACCAAGGTAACGGCAGGCAGATGGGGGTGGCAACCCATAGCTGTCTGCTTTATCTGCGCTGAGAATCAAAAATACCGCGGAGCGCTACGTCATTTTTTTAAAGATTTATTTTTACAGCACTGTGATGTCCAGCAATCAAAATACAGGGAAGCCCATTTTATTTTTAGTTATTTATATAAATAATTAAAAAAAATAAATATGGGCTCCCGCTGCATTTTTTGTATTGCTAGCTAAGGGTAATCCAAGCAGCTACTGGCTGCTAACCCCCACTGCTTGGTGTTACCTTCACTGGCAATGGAAAATCCAGGGAAGCATTTTTTATTTTTTTTGCCAAAAAACTACAAAAAAAGGACGTGAGCTTCGCCATATTTTTGTATGCTAGCCAGGTATAGCAGGCAGGTGCTGGAAGAGTTGGATACAGCGCCAGAATATGGCGCTTCTATGAAAGTGCCATTTTCTGAGGCGGCTGCAGACTGCAATTCGCAGCAGTGGGGCCCAGAAAGCTCAGGCCAACCTGTGCTGCGGATTCCAATCCCCAGCTGCCTACTTGTACCTGGCTGGACACAAAAATGGGGCGAAGCCTACGTCATTTGTTTTCTAATTATTTCCTGAAATTCATGAAATAATAAAAAAAGGGCTTCCCTTTATTTTTGGTTCCCAGCCGGGTACAAATAGGCAACTGGGGGTTGGGGGCAGCCGTACCTGCCTGCTGTACCTGGCTAGCATACAAAAATATGGCGAAGCCCACATGATTTTTTCAGGGGCAAAAAACTTCTGCATACAGTCCTGGATGGAGTATGCTGAGCCTTGTAGTTCTGCAGCTGCAGTCTGTCTGTATGGAGAAGAGCAGACAGAAGCTGCAGAACTACAAGGCTCAGCATACTCCATCCAGGACTGTATGCAGAATTTTTTTGCCCACCAAAAAAATGACGTGGGCTTCGCCATATTTTTGTATGCTAGCCAGGTACAGCTGGCAGCCACGGGCTGCCTCCAACCCCCAGTTGCCTATTTGTACCCGGCTGGGAACCAAAAATATAGGGAAGCCCGTTTTTTTTAATTATTTCACTTATTTCATGAAATAATTAAAAAACAAAAGATGTGGGCTTCGCCCTATTTTTGTGTCCAGCCGGGTACAACTAGGCAGCTGGGGATTGGAATCCGCAGCACAGGTTAGCCCGAGGTTTGTGGGCGCCTCTGCTGCGGATTTCAATCCGCAGCCGTCCCAGAAAATGGCGCTCTCATAGAAGCGCCATCATCTGGCGCTGTATCCAACTCTTCCAACAGCCCTGGAGCCGGGTGGCTTGTTGGGTAATCATGAGTTAATACTGGCTTTGTTTTACCAGCCAGTATTAAGCCAGAGATTCTTAATGTCAGGCACGTTTGACCCGGCCATTAAGAATCTCCAATAAAGGGTTAAAAAAAAGACACCACACAGAGAAAAAATACTTTAATAGAAATAAATACACAGACACATTAGAGACTCCATCTTTATTACCCCCTGTCAGCCCTCCACAATCCTGCTCTTCTGTCTTCTTTCTTTCTAGTGTAGTAGTAGTGACGATTGTAGTGAGGATGAGATTCACCAGCTCATCACTTGGGGCTGGGGAACCTCCATCCTCACTACAATCATCACTAGTGTAGTAGTAGTGACGATTGTAGTGAGGAAGGATGAGATTCACCAGCTCATCACTTGGGGCTGTGGAACCTCCATCCTCACTACAATCATCACTAGTGTAGTAGTAGTGATGATTGTAGTGAGGATGAGGTTCACCAGCTCATCACTTGGGGCTGGGGAACCTCCATCCTCACTACAATCATCACTAGTGTAGTAGTAGTGACGATTGTAGTGAGGATGAGATTCACCAGCTCATCACTTGGGGCTGGGGAACCTCCATCCTCACTACAATCATCACTAGTGTAGTAGTAGTGACGATTGTAGTGAGGAAGGATGAGGTTCACCAGCTCATCACTTGGGGCTGGGGAACCTCATCCTCACTACAATCATCACTACAATCGGGAAGCAGCGTGCAGCCTTCACTCCGTGAGTGATCAGTGCTGGCTGCTAGCGGTAACACTGACAGACGCGTTACCATAGCAACGGTGCTCTCGGAGCCACGGTTAGCGGTGACGTCACCGCTAACTGCGTTGCTATGGCAACGGCGATCTCCGTTAATGACCGGCTGTGTCAGCCGGTCCCTAACGGAACGGGGAGTCGACCGTGTGCTAGAGCATGTCGCCGGTACACGGCGATACACATATGTGCACCGTGTACCGGAGAGATGCACTCGCAGGTCCTACATGACGTGTCATAGTCATGTGACCAGTCTGTAGCCAATGAGATAATAGCCACGTGACTGGTCACATGGCTATTTTGACGTCACGATAGGTCCTGCATCTCTGCTGGCAGTGCAGGTCACCGGGAGGATTCAGCGATCATCGGATGGAATAGCGGCAGGAGACAGAGTGCAGAAGGGATCGCGAGGACCGGTAAGTGTTATGGCAATGTTTATTAACTCTTTGTGTACATTTATAATGCATTTTTATGTGTTTGTGATTGCCTCCCATTCTAGCCTATACGTTCGAGTTCGGTTCGTCGAACGTTCGACGAGCCGAACTCGAACGGGACCCCCGTTCGGCGAACCGGCCTCGAGCCGAACCGGGACCACTTCGCTCATCTCTAATGCTGAGCCTTGTAGTTCTGCAGCTGCTGTCTGCTCTTCTCCATACAGACAGACAGCAGCTGCAGAACTACAAGGCTCAGCATACTCCATCCAGGACTGTATGCAGAAGTTTTTTGCCCCCTGAAAAAATTATGTGGGCTTCGCCATATTTTTGTATGCTAGCCAGGTACAGCAGGCAGTTACGGCTGCCCCCAACCCCCAGTTGCCTATTTGTACCCGGCTGGAAACCAAAAATAAAGGGAAGCCCTTTTTTATTATTTCATGAATTTCATGAAATAATTAGAAAACAAATGACGTAGGCTTCGCCCCATTTTTGTGTCCAGCCAGGTACAACTAGACAGCTGGGGATTGGAATCCGCAGCACAGGTTGGCCTGAGCTTTCTGGGCCCCACTGCTGCGAATTGCAGTCTGCAGCCGCCTCAGAAAATGGCACTTTCATAGAAGCGCCATCTTCTGGCGCTGTATCCAACTCTTCCAGCACCTGCCTGCTATACCTGGCTAGCATACAAAAATATGGCGAAGCTCACGTCCTTTTTTTGTAGTTTTTTGGCAAAAAAAATAAAAAATGCTTCCCTGGATTTTCCATTGCCAGTGAATGTAACACCAAGCAGTGGGGGTTAGCAGCCAACAGCTGTGGTCTGGTATTCTCAGGGTGGGAAGGGCCATAGTTATTGGGCCTTCACAGCCTAAAAATAGCAGGCCGCAGGCACCCCAGACGTGGCGCATCCACTAGATGCGCCAATCCTGGCGCTTCACCCCAGCTCATCCCGTGCCCTGGTGCATTGGCAAACGGGGTAATAAATCGGGTTGATACAAGCTGTCAAGTCACCTGAGATCAAGCCCAGCAGTTTGTGATGTCATGGTGTCTATTAGATACCCAACATCATAAACTGTCAGTACTAACAAAAAAAATAATCGACTAAAGAAATTTATTTGAAAAAACAGTCCCCAAAACATTTCCTCTTTCACCAATTTATTGTAAGAAAAAAAATAAAGGGGTCCCACGACGACTCTGGACCATCTAGAATATGGGGGGAGTCACTCAGGGAACGTATCCCCCATTTTCTAGGAGTGCGGACCCTTCATGTGAGGAGTGTGGGTGCAATGAATCTGAACTCACTCTCCCCGGGTCCACAGCAGCAGAGTCCATGTCGTAATGGTTGCTACCAAAGCTGCAATGCCCTGCTCATGAGGTAAGGGCATGCCTCATCAGGAGAACTATTCTACATTTCCAAATATTGGTATTTGCTGATATTATTGCTATTCCACCTACTATATATTGGGGATAGGATCTTGGAGATGGAATACCCCTTTAACCCCTTAACGACCTTGGACGTACTGAGTACGTCATGGTCACATGGTGCTAAACGACCCATGACGTACTCAGTACGTCCTGGCGAAATCGCGGTCCCGGAGCCCCGGGGAGTGAAATTTGTTTACCTAAACGGTGGATTCGGGAAGTAGGGGACCTCTGCCTGACCTCAGGAGGGGTGGTGCTTCCTTCCCGAACCTACAGAGGCTGTGATTGGCTGACGAACGCCGCTCAGCCAATTACAGTCACTGTAATGTGTCAGCCATTGAAAATGGCTAACACATTGCAATCCAGCCATAATCAGTGCTGCTGTAGCACTGATGACTGGCTGGAGCTGGGTGAACTTTGTTTCACCCGCCCCCAGCTCTGATTGGAGAGACCGGCCTTGTGACCGATCTCTCCCAATCACTGTGGATCTTGTGCCGGTGACCTGTATGTGACCGCTACCCTCAGCTTCACTCCGTCCGTGAAAGCTGATGAGAGCGGTCGCTGCAGGTGCCCATCGGTAAGTTATAGCACCCCCCCCGATCCACCGCTGCTCCCCGCCGATCCACCGCTGCTCCCCGCCGAGATCCCCCGCCGAGATCCCCCGCCGCTCCCCGCCGAGATCCACCGCCGCTCCCCGCCGAGATCCACCGCCGCTCCCCGCCGAGATCCACCGCCGCTCCCCGCCGAGATCCACCGCCGCTCCCCGCCGAGATCCACCGCCGCTCCCCGCCGAGATCCACCGCCGCTCCACGCCGAGATCCACCGCCGCTCCCCGCCGAGATCCACCGCCCGCTCCCCGCCGAGATCCACCGCCGCTCCCCGCCGAGATCCACCGCTGCTCCACGCCGAGATCCACCGCCGCTTCCACGCCGAGATCCACCGCCGCTCCCCCGCCGAGATCCACCGCCGCTCCCCGCCGAGATCCACCGCCGCTCCCCGCCGAGATCCACCGCCGCTCCCCGCCGAGATCCACCGCTGCTGTCCCTGCCCGCCACGCCGCTGTTCCCGCCGCTGTCCCTGCCCGCCGATCCACCGCTGCTGCCCGCCACGCCGCTGTCCCTGGCCGCCACGCCGCTTTACACGCCGCTGTCCCTGCCGCCACCGTCCCCTTTCAGTCGCACCCACCTTTCACCCGCCGCTGCACCCGATCGGCCGCCGCCTCCATCGGCTGCCACTGCACCTAATCGGCTGCCCCCCTCCATGTGCTGCCTCCCCTCCCCCCCCCCCTCCATGTGCTGCCTCCCCTCCCCCCCTCCATGTGCTGCCTCCCCCCTCCATGTGCTGCCTCCCCCCCTCCATGTGCTGCCTCCCCTCCCCCCCTCCATGTGCTGCCTCCCCCCATGTGCTGCCTCCCTCCATGTGCTGCCTCCCCCCCATGTGCTGCCTCCCCCCCATGTGCTGCCTCCCCCCCCATGTTCTGCCTCCCCCCCCATGTGCTGCCTCCCCCCCATGTGCTGCCTCCCCCCCATGTGCTGCCTCCCCCCCCATGTGCTGCCTCCCCCCATGTGCTGCCTCCCCCCCATGTGCTGCCTCCCCCCATGTGCTGCCTCCCCCCATGTGCTGCCTCCCTCCATGTGCTGCCTCCCTCCATGTGCTGCCTCCCTCCATGTGCTGCCTTCCTCCATGTGCTGCCTCCCTCCATGTGCTGCCTCCCCCCCATGTGCTGCCTCCCCCCCCATGTGCTGCCTCCCCCCTCCCTCCATGTGCTGCCTCCACTCCATGTGCTGCCTCCCCCCTCCCTGATCTGCTGCCTGCTCTCTCCCATCCTTTTCACCCTCCTTCATCTGCTGCCTCTTTTGTCTGCTGTGATCCTGCTGCCTAGATCCATCCTGTAAGGTAGCTATCCCCAATCTCACCTCCCACCCCCCCATCCTCCGCCGCTCCTCCATTCGCTGCGCCCTTTCCCATCCTCCATCCGCTGCGCCTTTTCTCATCTGCCGCTCCTCCATCCGCTGCGCCTTTTCTCATCTGCCGCTTCTCCATCCGCTGCGCCTTTTCTCATCTGCCGCTCCTCCATCCGCTGCGCCTTTTCTCATCTGCCGCTCCTCCATCCGCTGCGCCTTTTCTCATCTGCCGCTCCTCCATCCGCTGCGCCTTTTCTCATCTGCCGCTCCTCCATCCGCTGCGCCTTTTCTCATCTGCCGCTCCTCCATCCGCTGCGCCTTTTCTTATCTGCCGACTCCTCCATCCGCTGCGCCCTTTCTCATCTGCTGCCCCCTCCATCCGCTGCCGCGCCCTCTTGCATCGCATTATCCAGCGCAGTTGCTCGCTTCCAGACAGGAGCGGATGATGCGATGCAAGACTCGTGCATAATGGCAGGCACTCATTTTTTTTTTTTCTGACGGCCGTCTTTATTTCGCCAAACTAAATATTTTTTTGTATTTTCTCTTTCTTTCTAGATTTTCCTTGTTCATCAGAGACACAAACACACACATACACTAAATAAAGTATTTTTTTTCTCACACACACAAACACTAAATAAAGTTTTTGTACACACACCACACATACAATGTCCCGATCCCAGAGACGTTATTCAGATGAGGAGGCATATGCCTTTGTTGCCTCCGAGCCTGATAGCGAGGGAGATGACCCCACATTCCTCTGTTCCTCCCAAGCCGATTCCTCCTCCAGTGACGAAGGACCTCCGCGAAGACGTCGTAGGACGAGGTATCAGTCACGGCCCAGGGGAGAAGAGCCGGAGCCCAGGGGAGAAGAGCCGGAGCCCAGGGGAAAAGAACCGGAGCCCAGTGGAGAAGACTCGGGAGCAGAGCGTGAGTGAACCCCAGCCCAGCACTAGTGCTAGGGACCCCCAACCTAGCGCTAGTGACCGGGTATGGACCCCAGTCCCTGAAAACTTTGCACCACAGATTCCTGAGTTTCTTCCCCAACCAGGAATCCAGTTTGATGCTACAAACCTTGGAGCAATAGACTTTTTCAAAGTCTATTTCTCTGAAGAGTTTGTCAGTCTCATGGTGGTTCAAACGAATCTCAACGCCCAACGATTTTTGGCCCAAAATGCTAACTCAGCATTTTCTAGCTGGACCCCGACGGATTCAGTAGAAATGTTGAAGTATTGGGGTCTCACTCTTCACATGGGGGCTGGTGAAGAAGCCACAACTTCGCCAATATTGGAGTGTTAATATTTTATACAACACTCCAGTATTTGGCATGGTTATGACCCGTAAGCGTTTTGAGGCCATGCACAAATTTTTACATTTTAGGGACAATGCGGACAGTCTTCCCCGCGATGACCCGAATTTTGACAGACTGTTCAAAATTCGTTCCGGTCATCGAACACTTCAAAAGTAAGTTTGCTGAAGTGTATGTTCCCCAGAGGAAAATTTGTGTGGATGAATCCCTCATCCACTTCAAGGGGAGACTGAAGTTTCGCCAGTACCTGCCCAGTAAAAGGGCAAAGATACGGCATTAAACTCTATAAGTTGTGCGAGAGTACCTCAGGGTACACTCACAACTTTAGAGTTTACGAAGGGAAGGACACGCGGATTCCAACCCCCAGAATGCCCACCTACTCTGGGGGTGAGTGGGAAAATTGTGTGGGATTTGATCCACCCACTGCTTGATAAAGGTTATCACCTGTATGTTGATAATTTTTATACAAGCGTCCCACTCTTCCAATCCCTCTCTTCCAGAGGTACCGCAGCTTGCGGTACTGTCCGGAAAAATCAGAGGGGCCTCCCTGTGACGCTAATTGGGCAGCTGCTCCCAAGAGGTGAGAGTAGAGCCCAATGTAGCGACAACATGGTTGTTGTCAAGTTCAAGGACAGAAGGGATGTCCTTTTCTTGACCACAATTCATGGTCCCGGCACCACAGCCATCAGTGTTCGAGGTACCTCGGCACAGGTTCGCAAACCGGACTGTGCCTTGGGGTACAACAAACATATGGGAGGAGTTGATCTTTCCGATCAAGTCCTCCAGCCCTATAATGCCATGCGGAAGGTGAAGGTGTGGTATAAGAAGCTGGCTGTGCACATCGTGCAGATGGCACTGTACAATGCTTTCGTGCTCTCACGAGGTGCAGGCCAGACCAACACCTTCCTTCAGTTCCAGGAAGCCGTCATCAAGACCTTGATGTTTGGAAGAGAAGAAGCAGCTGTCCCTAGCAACTCTGGAACTGCAAGTGCCCGCATGGTACCAGGGCAACATTTTCCTGGTGAGGGTACCGCAAACCACCGGAAGAGGAAGATCTCAGAAAAGGTGCCGGGTGTGCTATAGCAGGGGGGTGAGGAAGGGACACAGTGTTTCAATGCGACACTTGTCCCGATAAACCTGGACTTTGTGTGATAAACTGCTTCAAAGTTTATCACTCATCCGGGTACTAAATTAACATGTGCCATCCCAACATTCCTCCATAACACACAAAACGACGTACAACACAGACGGGGGGACCTTCCTGTACGCTACATAACGGGGGGGGGGGGGAATCTTCCATACGCCACATAATCGGGGGGGACATTCCGTACGTCACAGACGGGGGGAACATGATGTACGCCACATAAACGGGGGGGGGTCTTCCATAAGCCACATAGAGGGGGGAGGGGGGGATCTTCCATAAGCCACATAAACGGGGGGGGGGGGGGTAACCTGATATACGCCACATAACGGGGGGGGGTCTTCCATAAGCCACATAGAGGGGGGAGGGGGGATCTTCCATAAGCCACATAGAGGGGGGAGGGGGGATCTTCCATAAGCCACATAGACGGGGGGGGGGGACCCAATGAACGCCACATAGACGGGGGGAGGGGGATCTTCCATAAGCCACATAAACGGGGGGGAACCTGATATACGCCACATAGCGGCGGGGGGATGTCTTCCATAAGCCACATAGAGGGGGGAGGGGGGATCTTCCATAAGCCACATAGACGGGGGGGGGGGGGGACCCAATGAACGCCACATAGACGGGGGGAGGGGGATCTTCCATAAGCCACATAAACGGGGGGGAACCTGATATACGCCACATAGCGGCGGGGGGGGGGTCTTCCATAAGCCACATAGAGGGGGGAGGGGGGAGCTTCCATAAGCCACATAGAGGGGGGAGGGGGGATCTTCCATAAGCCACATAGACGGGGGGGGGTGGACCCAATGAACGCCACATAGACGGGGGGGGGGAGGACCCAATGAACGCCACATAGACGGGGGAGGGGGACCTTCCATAAGCCACATAAACGGGGGGGAACCTGATATACGCCGCATACCGGGGGGGGGGGTCTTCCATAAGCCACATAGAGGGGGGAGGGGGGATCTTCCATAAGCCACATAATCGGGGGGGACATTCCGTACGTCACATAGACGGGGGGAACATGATGTACGCCACATAACGGGGGGAGGATCTTCCATAAGCCACATAGACGGGCGGGGGGGGACCTGATGAACGCCACATAGACGGGGGGAGGGGGGATCTTCCATAAGCCACATAGACGGGGGGGAGGACCCAATGAACGCCACATAGACGGGGGGAGGGGGATCTTCCATAAGCCACATAAACGGGGGGAACCTGATATACGCCACATAACGGACGATCTTCCATAAGCCACATAGAGGGGGGAGGGGGGGATCTTCCATAAGCCACATAGACGGGGGGGGACCTGATGTATACACCACACAACACAGACGGGGGGAGGACCTGACGTACACTACTCAGCACACACATGACGGCCTGATGTACCGTACACAAATATACCACACTATGAAATTGACATACCAGGTCCCTGCTAATGTACAGCACTCCTTCCCTTTGGAGCCCTGCCGTGCGCCCAAACAGTGGTCTGCTGCCACATATGAGGTATCAGCATACTCAGGACAAATTGCCCAACAAATTTTGCAGTCTATTTTATCCTGTTACCCCTGTAAAATTTAAAAAATTGAGCCAAAAATAACATTTTTTGTGGAAAAACAGTATTTTTTTGTTTTTACGGCTCAATGTATGAAGCACGTGAGGGTTCAAAGTGCTCATTACCCATCTAGATTTATGCCATGGGGGTATAGTTTCCAAAATGAGGCCACTTGTGGGGGAGCTCCATTGTTTAGGCACCTCAGGGGGTCTCCAAACACAACATGGCATCCACTAACTATTCCAGACAATTTTACGTTTGAAAAGTCAAATGACGCTCCTTGCCTTCTGAGCCCCGCTGTGCGCCCAAACAATTGATTACCACCACATATGAGATATCTGTGTACTCAGGAGAAATTTCACCATACATTTTATGGTGCAATTTTTCCTGATACCCTTGTAAAAAAAAAAGCTATCTGGTAGAAGTAACAATTTTGTGTTAATTTTTTTTTTTTTATTTTCACGGCTCAACGTTATTAACTTTTGTGAAGCCCCCAGAGGTTCAAAGTGCTCACTAAACATCTAGATAAATTCCCTGAGGGGTATAGTTTCCAAAATGGGGTCACTTGTGGGGGAGCTCCATTGTTTAGGCACCTCAGGGGGTCTCCAAACACAACATGGCATCCACTAACTATTCCAGACAATTTTACGTTTGAAAAGTCAAATGACGCTCCTTGCCTTCTGAGCCCCGCTGTGCGCCCAAACAATTGATTACCACCACATATGAGATATCTGTGTACTCAGGAGAAATTTCACCATACATTTTATGGTGCAATTTTTCCTGATACCCTTGTAAAAAAAAAAGCTATCTGGTAGAAGTAACAATTTTGTGTTAATTTTTTTTTTTTTTTATTTTCACGGCTCAACGTTATTAACTTTTGTGAAGCCCCCAGAGGTTCAAAGTGCTCACTAAACATCTAGATAAATTCCCTGAGGGGTCTAGTTTCCAAAATGGGGTCACTTGTGGGGGAGCTCCATTGTTTAGGCACCTCAGGGGGTCTCCAAACACAACATGGCATCCACTAACTATTCCAGACAATTTTACGTTTGAAAAGTCAAATGACGCTCCTTGCCTTCTGAGCCCCGCTGTGCGCCCAAACAATTGATTACCACCACATATGAGATATCTGTGTACTCAGGAGAAATTGCACCATACATTTTATGGTGCAATTTTTCCTGATACCCTTGTAAAAAAAAAAGCTATCTGGTAGAAGTAACAATTTTGTGTTAATTTTTTTTTTTTTATTTTCACGGCTCAACGTTATTAACTTTTGTGAAGCCCCCAGAGGTTCAAAGTGCTCACTAAACATCTAGATAAATTCCCTGAGGGGTCTAGTTTCCAAAATGGGGTCACTTGTGGGGGAGCTCCATTGTTTAGGCACCTCAGGGGGTCTCCAAACACAACATGGCATCCACTAACTATTCCAGACAATTTTGCGTTTGAAAAGTCAAATGACGCTTCTTGCATTCTGAGCCCTGCCGTGCGCCCAAACAATTGATTTCCACCACATAAAAGATATCGGTGTACTCAGGAGAACACGCACAATTAATTTTATGGAGCATTTTTTCCTGATACCCTTGTGAAAATGCTAAATTTTATGGCTAAAGTAACATTTTTGTGTAAAAAAGTTAAATTTTCATTTTTTCTTTCTACATTGATTTGGTTGCTGTGAAGCTCCTAAAGGGTTAATAAACTTCTTGGATGTGGTTTTGAGCAGAGTGAGGGGTGCAGATTTTAGAATGGGGTCACTTTTGGGTATTTTCTGTCACCTAGGCCTCTCAAAGTCACTCCAAATGTGATGTGGTACCTAAAAAATTTTTTTTTGTAAATTTTGTTGGAAAAATGAAAAATTGCTGATGAACTTTGAACCCTTCTAACTTCCTAACGAAATTTTTTTTTTTTCGAAAATTGCGCTGATGTAAAGCAGACATGTTGGAAATGTTATTTAGTAACTATTTTGTGTGACATATCTCTCACATTTATGGGCATAAAATTTCAAATTTTGAAAATTGCAAAATTTTCAAAATTTTCGCCAAATTTTCGAAATTTTCACAAATAAACGCAAAACATATCGGCCTAAATTTACCACTGACATAAAGTATAATATGTCACGAAAAAACAATCTCAGAATCGCCAGGATCCGTTGAAGTGTTCCAGAGTTATAACCTGTCAAAGTGACACTGGTCAAAATTGCAAAAAATGGCCGGGTCTTTAAGGTGAAAACAGGCTGGGGGCTGAAGGGGTTAAGTCCAGTTATACAGCTGAATGAATACTTAACAACAGAGCTCGCTATTTAGATGTGTTTTCTTGTGGCGTATAACGGACTCACATGTTTGGTAGTCGTTCAGCAGGGAAACTATAAAAGCAAATCCCTCCATTTGGAAATGTAGTATATAGCTCTCCTGATCAATTATGTTCCTTACCTCATGAGCAGGGCATTGCAGTAATAATAATAATTTATTCATTTATATAGTGTTATTAATTCCATAGCGCTGTATGTCTTTGGAGTGTGGGAGGAAACCGGAGTACCCGGAGGAAACCCACGCAAACACGGGGAGAACATACAAACTCCTTGCAGATGGTGTCCTTGGTGAGAATTGAACCCAGGACCTCAGCGCTGCAAGACTGCAGTGCTAACCACTGAGCCACCATGCCGCCCATTTAGCTTACAGATGCATAACCACCACTCACTGTGTCTGAACACAGGAAGCTGAGCTGACAGCCGCTCTGTGCATGCGGCAGCGTCTATTGTGAAGGAGAGGGCCGTGGGGGGATCAACGCTGCACAGGTACCGTGGGACACTGGGGAACACCGGTTGGGTTATAGGGGGTGACCTGGCAGGGCCTGGGGAGGAGTTTTCTGTCGCATGTGTCATGGCACATGCGACAGAAATCAGAGGAGTAGGGTGAATGCGGCCGTCGCGCTGCTGTGCGCGCGGCCATCTTGGATTTCTGGGAGGGCATCAGGGGGGGCACTTTGGCGACACCGGGGGACCGGAGGAGACCGGGGAGGAGATTTATCATGTTTGTTCATGCCAGATGGGAGATAAATAATTTTTTACCGGCGCTGTCATTTACTGTAACGTGATCATCGGTGTACGGTGTATACCTGTGATCACGTGAGCGGGGACCGGAAAAACCGTCCTGAATCATGATCTCCAGGGTCTCAGCTAGCCCTGAAACCCCGGAGATTTTCTGACGCTGGGGGGCGTTATTCACTTATTTCTGCCTGCTGTTTATAAACGGCAGATCAGAATAAGGCTACATTAACACGACCGATCCATTTTTGCGGTCTGCAAAAAACAGTCCAATTTTTTTCACGGGTGCATCCGTGTGGCATCCGTTTCCGTTCCGTAGATGGTCCGTATGTCAGCTGTTTATCATCCGTGTGCCTTCCGTTTTTTTTGTGTACTGCAAAAAAACTGAAGGAGGGTAAATGCATAAATGTACCCAGGATCCATAGCTTCATCCTACATGAGGCGGTCACATGTTCACTCCAGTGCCATTTTCTACTGCTTTTCACAGCATAGAGCGCTCTGGTGATTTTCTTGTGCTTGTGCACTTCATATCAGTCTTTTCTGTCATTATAATGGCAGAAAGACACATAATGTCCCACTCTCCTGCATTTTGTAATTTTGCACCCTTTGGTGCCTTTCATGTGGCACTAAGGGGTGCTTAGCTTTGTATTTAGCCAAAAAAATGAAAAAAAAATGACGTAGGGTTCCCCCTATTTTTGTAGCCAGTTAGGGTAAAGCAGACGGCTGCAGCCTGCAGACCACAGCTGGCAACCTCACCTTGGCTGGTAATCCAAAACTGAGGGCACCCCACTCTGTTATTTTAAATTAAATAAATAATTTAAAAAAAACACGTAGGGGTCCCCCCAAAATTGGATCACCAGCCAAGGTAAAGCAGACAGCTGGGGTCTGATATTCTCAGACTAGGGAGGTCCATGGTTATTGGACTCTCCCCAGCCTAAAAATAGCAGGCCGCAGCCGCCCCAGAAGTGGCGCATCCATTAGATGTGCCAATCCTGGTGCTTCTCCACAGCTTATCCCGCGCCCTGGTGCAGTGGCAAACGGGGTAATATATGGGGTTAATACCAGATGTGTAATGTCACCTGGCATCAAGCCCTGGGGTTGGTGAGGTCAGGCGTCTATCAGATACCCGACATCACCAACCCAGTCAGTAATAAAAAAAAATAGACGACAAACACATTTTTATTTGAAAAAATACTCCCCAATACATTCCCTCTTTAACCAATATATTAGAAAGAAAAACAAATCCAGGTCTGGTGTAATCCAAGGGGTTGCCATGACGATCCACACTGTCCCAGTCAATGAAGAGTAGGATGTTCCCCATTGGCTGGGAGAGCAGTGCAGTGACCTGAGCTAACATCAATGGGTCAGCCCAGGTCACTGCAGGGCATGACAAGTGCTGTTGTTAGCGAGGTACATTACCTGCGCTGATCTCCTGCATTGCCGACAGCACCTGTAACTGAGTTCAATGACCGCCGCCTTCACAGCCAAGTATCGCGAGAGGCCCGTGACGTCACCGCTAGTCAGTCTCGGGTCGGAAGCGAGAGGTGATGTGACAAGCAGCGGCCATGGAGGACAGTGACAGCGCTAAGGTCGGGACTTCATCACCGCAGGTAAGCCAAGCGGGACCATGTGTGCAGAGTGCCAGGAGGACGTCAGTGTCGTGGACTGCATGGCTGGGGACGTGTGTGTGTGTGTGTGTGTATGTATGTGTACATGCCGCATGCAGGAGGGGGCGGAGCGAGCTGAGTGGAGAAGTGTGGGCTTCCTGCACGTAACTAGGATAAACATCGGGTTACTAACCAAAGCGCTTTGCTTGGATACCCGATGTTTTTCTTGGTTATTAGCTTCTGGCAGGCTGCCAGCGATGGCTCCTGCACACTGTAGCTGTAAAAAGCCCTGCTTTTTGCTGCTAGAACCGTTCTCGAACGTATCTAGAACTATCGAGCTTTAGCAAAAAGCTCGAGTTCTAGTTCTATCTAGAACAGCCCCCAAAAATCACTCGAGCCGCGAACTGTAGAACCGCGAACCGCGAACCGCGCTCAACTCTATTCTTGAGACTGTGTTAATGATTTAACTGGATGTTGAGGATGTATGCTAATTTCATTAATATACTGTAAGATCTGCGGTTGGTTTCATCTGTGCAGCAAGGGGAATGCCCAGTGGCACCTATATTTATGTTATTTTTGAAATAACTTATTAGTTGAAAAACGTATACTCTGTATTTAAGGGACACTCTACTTATTAACCCTTTGAGTCTTGACTGAGATTTCCCTCTTCTGGTTATACTTTGATCTGCTTCTCAGGATTGGTACTCTAGTACACCTATAGTATTGTGGTTATAGGTACAGGATGATTTTCACACAGACTTATATATATTATTCTGAATATGTCTATTCCCCATGGTACATGGGGGATAAGCAAGTCTCTACCCACCCTCACCCCAATTCGTGGGAGTTATTTTTCTACTTTATCTCTCTACCTTGTTGTGCCCATGTCCATGTATGTTGTTTTTATTTTTAAATTTAATAAAATGATGAATTTTTATAAGGAGCATTAGCATCATGTATATATGTATATTATTTTTTGGAGGATATAAATGGATTTATTAGCTTTTTTATGTCTTTGTGTCAGTAGTGAAGTCTTCCTGGGTCTCCTGCCATAGAGTTTAATTTCATTCATATATTGACTGAGTTCGCGCTTGCACTGATGCACCCTGAGCCTGCAGGACAGCTTGAATTTCTTTGGAGCTTTATTGGGGCCTTTATCCTGCATTTCAATATTTCAGCAATTTTACTCTGCCGTCCACGACCAGGTAGATTAGCTACAGTGTCATGGGTTGAAAACGTCTTGATTATATTGCACATACTGGATAAAGGAACATCATTATTCCTGGAAATGGACTTGTAACCTTGAGCTTGTTGATATTTTTCATCAATTTTGGTTTCTCAGACAGTTCTCTTTTTTCTCTTTCTGTTTTCCATGTTTACTGTGGCACACATAGACACACAATGCAAAGATTGAGTCAACTTCGTATCTTTTTATCTGGTTTCAGGTGTGATTTTCATATTACCCACGCCTGTTACTTTTCCCAGGTGAGTTTGAACGAGCAACAAGGTTGAAGGAAGTTGTTTATCCACAATTTTGTAAAGGTGTTAACAATTTTGTTCTTCCCATTTTTGGGGTTATGTGTGAAATTATGTCCGGCTTGCCTATCTTCTCTTTTCTTGTGTTGTTCCAATACACACAAAGGAAATAAACATGTTTATAACAAAACGTGTAATTGCAATATTTTTTTGGGACAAATACTTTATTTTATGGAACCATTTCAAGGGTGCCAACACTTATGGTCATGAATATGTGTGTGTATATATATATCTATCTATCTATCTATCTATCTATCTATCTATATATATATATATATATATATATATTGTGAGATGCCGAGGGGAGAAGTACTAGAGAACAGGTATGTTTCCCCTCGGTTCATTTCATATGTCTCCATGTATTGATTGTGGAGCGGTCGGCCCATGCAAATGGGCTGGGAAAAGCTAGGAAAGTTATGTCTGGCTCAGCAATAAGTTAGTCACTGAAGCCTGTTTATTTCATTGTAATTTTGGGCTCGGTTTTTTCCTGGAGCAATCAGTAGGAATGGCAGTGGGACTGGTTGCTTCCTTCTCCACATTCAATCCAGGGTTTTGATTCCTCACTGGATCAGCTGAAATAATCAAGAGGCATTCAGTACAGAGAGGCTGCTGAGGAGAGGTACAGGCTCATGGCTGCTGAGGAGAGGTACAGGCTCATGGCTGCTGAGGAGAGGTACAGGCTCATGGCTGCTGGGACTCAATACCTCTGCTTGCTGTGGTGAGGAACTGACACAGTAAGAGAATACTGTTTTGTTTGTTACCTAGGTTTATTTTGTAGTTAGCATTCTGTTGTTAGTTAGTGGCCAGACGGCCTTAGACGTTTATTTTCCTGTTTCTGCATGTGTAACACTGAGAGATAAGTGTACACAATAAACACGGCAGTGGTTGTTTCTGTTTGGAACCTGCCAGTCTGCCGCTGTCATCTGTGAATCCATAGCCACTCGCTTGGACCAAAGCAAAGATCCCAGCTGAGCTATATCTCCTGTCTCACAATATATATATATATATATATATATATATATATATATATATATATATATATATATATATATATATATATGGGATTTGTAACTGTAAACTGACTGTGTTATGTAATTGTGCAACAAATATCTTTATTTAGCATGAGTATAGAGGATCTGGCCACTGATATCGCAAAAATGTAAACTGTTGTGTAATCCCTATCTGTAATTTTTGTTCTGTTGTTGTTTATCACATGGAATGTCAAGACCAATTAGTTGCTACAAATCATAGATCATTTGGAAACCCAGTGGGAGGAGTTTACATCTCTGTCAAGAAAACATATTACCAATCAATGTCATTTCATTCCTCACTAATGAGCTTCACTTACTGTATGTATTGTAGCTGGGGAGTCCAAGGACAAAGCCAGTTGTTAAGCATTACATTACAGTTTAGTCACAGTCTATTGCCTTTACATTGCATTTGTATTTTACGGCTTACTCCTACTACCTGCACAATGATC
Source organism: Anomaloglossus baeobatrachus (assembly GCF_048569485.1). Classification (NCBI taxonomy): domain Eukaryota; kingdom Metazoa; phylum Chordata; class Amphibia; order Anura; family Aromobatidae; genus Anomaloglossus; species Anomaloglossus baeobatrachus. Next base: position 674,225,371 of record NC_134353.1, read on the forward strand.
TGTCAGTATAGATAGTTATAAACCAACAATATAGAGTGCATATAGGAAATACTCTACATCTGGGATTCTGCCAGAATAACTGCATGAAATGTTGAAATTTGTTCAGCTCAGGTACCCATAAACTCTAATAATGGGTCAAAGCTGTTCCATGCTCTGCCTAATATATTACTGGTTTGACAGTGTCAGAATGTGTTAGATTTTTTAAGCCAAGAATTAATTATGTGAATTGCTAAGGAGAACAAACTAATAGAGTAGGTGGGGATAACTGCTGTCATCTACCAAGTTTTTATTAAATTGTGACCATTTTTCTAATGTATACTAATACTCTACTTGGGGTAGAGGGAGGTGAAGTTAAAAATCAAAACCTCTGTAACCTCATGTTATAGGATATGCATGCATTTTCTATCTCACTAGCAGGGTTTTAAAAACAGTACAAGCCTATACAACTCTAAGGGCCCCAATATACATTAGCCTAATATTGTCCGAACCTGTGTATATCTAAATGATTGGCTAATGGTCTAATGCTTATGGAGTCTACTGACTTTCCAGATAGATGATATCAGGGGGAGAAGGATCCTGCCGGTTGTATTTCCAATGGCCATTATTTACTTTCCAGGAGTTTAGTGGTGGCTTTCTCATACAGCAGAATTGGGGGAGTCGGTAGCGATAGCTGTTGGCCAAACGTTCATTCTGTCGAGAGCTATCTAATGTGTGTGGGTGCTCTAACCAGAGAGATAAGTAAAAGCATCCTCTTCTTGTGATAACAGCTGATTATGGGTCAGGACTTCTTGCTCAATCAGCTCACCATTTGGGGACCTAAAACATACACTATAAGGGGATTGAATACTTAGTGCAAAAACACTTGAGGAGACTAATTCCAATATAAAAACTAATTTTTATTGAAAGATAAACATACAATATAAGAATGTGCATTTTCCATATAGTCAATAATGAGGTAGGTGGATTAACTCACACCCACCCACCTGGGAAACCAGCCACATCAACCCATCTTTACTCCATGAGCTAAATAAAAAATACTAGATCTAGTGAGCTTATAATGGAGAAACACTACAGGATCAAATAGTCCAATATAGAGACAAATAGTTCAAGACTTACCCATAGTATGAAAATACAGGGTCTAAGCTGGCAGTCCCAGAGTGGGTGAGTGAGCAACCTTTCTCCCGGACGCGCCTTATCGCAAATGCTTCATCAGCGGGGTGCAGGCAAGTGGATGTGCCACTCACAACACTCCCCATTTTATATTCCAAAACAGCGTGCATTAGTGGTGACGTGCTCCACGTGTTACGGAGCCGCTCAAGCAGCGCATGCGCGCAGGACGGGAGCCCCGGACATTGCATCAGCGCGCGGCGGCCCTCACTCCCAGAGCGCACGTCACCACTAATGCACACTGTTTTGGAATATAAAATGGGGAGTGTTGTGAGTGGCACATCCACTTGCCTGCACCCCGCTGATGAAGCATTTGCGATAACGCGCGTCCGGGAGAAAGGTTGCTCACTCACCCACTCTGGGACTGCCAGCTTAGACCCTCTATTTTCATACTATGGGTAAGTCTTGAACTATTTGTCTCTATATTGGACTATTTGATCGTGTAATGTTTCTCCATTATAAGCTCACTAGATCTAGTATTTACTATTTAGCTCATGGAGTAAAGATGGGTTGATGTGGCTGGTTTTCCAGGTGGGTGGCTGTGAGTTAATCCACCTACCTCATTATTGACTATATGGAAAATGCACATTCTTATATTGTATGTTTATCTTTCAATAAAAATTAGTTTTTATATTGCAATTAGTCTCCTCAAGTGTTTTTGCACTAAGTATTCAATTGTTTGGGAGTATATTCTATATTATTGTCCGTACAGGGGATTGTGATTGTTTTCACTATGATAAAACTGCAAAAATGTATTTTCCCCTTTTTGTCTATGACCTATTTGATACTATAAGGGGATTGTCCAGATTAAGGCTGTGTGCACACGTTGCGTTTTTTACCGCGGAAACGCTGCGTTTAGAACCGCAGCGTTTCAGTGGCAAATTGCATGCGTTCAGCTTTCCCAGCAACGTGTATGAGAAAGCCGAAAAATCAGTGCACACGCTGCGTTTCTAAACGCAGCGTTTTGGATGCCAAAAATCGGTGCGGAAAGAAAAGCAGCATGTCACTTCTTTTGTGCGTTGTGGCTGCGTTCTCTCCCCCATTTAATCAATGATGTGGGTCAGAACACAGCTACACCGCAGTGAGCTGCTTTTTTGTTGTGGTCCGCGGGCTTTGTCGGCATGCCAGAATGCAGGCATTTACCTGGAAGTGAGGTCAAGAGGTTTCCTGTTGACCTCACTTCCTGGCAAAGTCCTGGAAAGCCCCCGGTGTCGCCAAAGTGCCCGCCCCGACCCCCCTCCCGAAAATCCAACATGGCCGCGCGCACAGTAGCGCACCGGCCGCAACCTACTCCTATGATTTCTGTCGCATGTGCCTTGAGACATGCGACAGAAAAATGCCCCCCAGGCCCTGCCAGGTCACCCCCTATTCCCCCCGGTATTCCCCCTTACCTGTCCGGTCGCAGCGCTGATCCCCCGTGGCCCCCTCCTCCTCCTCCTGCAGACGCTGGTCAGTGCGGTCACATGAGCAGAGTAGCTGACAGCCAGCACTGTGTTTAGAAAGCTGTGCTGGCTGCTCGCACTCTGCAGCTGGGACCCGGGGAGAGTGGGTGCAGATTTTTGGCACCCACTCTCCTCAAATGGAGGGTCTGCCCTCCTAGAAAATGGGGGATACATTCCCTGAACGTGCCCCCATATTCTAGAAGGTCCAGAGCCGACGTGGGACGTCCAAATGGATTTCTGCGGACCCATTTTTTTCAAATTTTTTGATTAAATTGGAGAACAAGGGAATGATTTGGGGAGTGTTTTTTCAAATAAATTGCATGGGGGATGGAGCACGATGGGAAGTGCACACCTCCCCCCAACACACACACGCGCGCGCACTGCACAACACACCACACACACACACTGGGAACCACAAACAACTGCCCTACACAGACACCCACACACAGACAACGCTGCACACACAAATATACGCACATACCACACAACACACACATTGCACAAAACATACCTCCCCCAAAACACACCACACACACACACAAACTGCGCAACACACACACAACGCTACAGACACACAGCGCTCCACAAACAACGCAACACACAAACAACACCGCTCTCACCCCCCGCCACACCCAGACAACACCCAGAACATGTACAGCACCCTACACAAACACTTGGTAACTACACACAACAACATCTATATATAACAAAAATCATACATGAACTACACAATACGTAAATTCTAGAATACCCGATGCGTAGAATCGGGCCACCTTCTAGTAATTATTATAATAGTACAGCATCTCTAAAATAATAACTTACAACATTACGTACACCACTCCTATAGAATAAGCCGAGACCCTTGTGAGCTTGACGCTATGAAAAATGAATTGTTTTAATTGAATATAATAATGTTTCACCATTTCGGTCAACTAGTGGTAGGCTGTGAACCATGTCCCCCACTCTATAGACATATCACTTTGTTCATTCTCAAGCTTATATAAGATGATCTCTGTGACATCAGTGCGGCTATAAATACCAGATTTCAGAAGGAGTAATTATCTGTGGGTTAATTACTTTCAAAGACACATTGTACCACATAACTGCTATATAAAGAGCTGTTCATTTATATCACTAAATACATGAAATAAATGAAATTGGGAGCGTTGACTGTAAAATATTAGACAAGTTTTCTCATTTTCCTAATGTAATTACAGTACAATGCTGCTTGATTTATATACTGGGCACGTAACTTCATGTTAAACACTATATTACAGTAGATAAAAATGATAGAGAGTAAAATATATAGAAAATCCTTTATTTTAGAAGATTTATTAGGAATGATGTAGTTTCAGAGAGTAGCACTGGATGGGAGATTTACTAAGCTAAATCCCCAAGTATTCTAGTATAATCTGCACCAAAAAAAGGTATACATGGCTTGCACCAGATTCATTATATTATTTAGACACTTTTTTGCTTCTTATTAGACAATGTTTAGGAAAGCGAGTATGTTTTAAAGGAGTCTTAACATTTGCAAAAATCATCTAGCAAAATAGTGGTTTAAACTTTAAGGCATATTTAAAAAGAGAAAAAACATTTATAATGTCTAGAAAGATGTGCTAAATCCATCACACAGCATGATCACTGTGATACATTTGCTCTGTCTGGTTTAGGTATAAAGGGTTATTCCCATCTGCAAGAATTTGTCCCAATATGTAGTATTTGTACTAATAAGATATTAGCAAATACCTCCAATTAGAAATGTAGTATAGCTCTTCTGAAAAGCCATGTCACTTACCTCATGTGCAGGGCATTACAGTAGCTTAGGTATCCAAGGTTACTGCCACTTAAACTGAGGTTAGTGAGATAGCTTATCAGGAAAACTATACTACCCCGTTTTTCCAAAAATAAGACTTCCCCTAAATATAAGCCCTAGCAGGAATTTTCACCATTTTTGGTTTAAAGCATAAATATAAGCCCTACTCAGAAAATAAGCCCTAGTTACATTTCAAAATGAAGTGTCCCTGAAGCTAAAAAAGTTAAAGAATACTGCAGGACCCTTCATTATAAAAATCAGACACCCCCAAAAGAGAGACAAAAGAAGACCCCGCAATCATACTCCCCAGACACTGACCGAGAGGACCTGATGTGAAATGCACACATCAGATCGCACACCCACATACATCTGATAGCTCAGACACACACACACACACATAGTACCACTTATATCCTCAAGCTAAGAATATATATGATGCCAGACTTCCATAAAAATAATACTTTATTATATAAAGAATAAAACACATATAGACAGACACAAAAGGCACAACAGAGTAGAGAGAAGTGCAACTGTGACTCCCACGAATTGGGGGGAGGGTGGGGGAGGGCCAGAAGAGTCTGTATTAAATTATTACACAATATCTCGGTAAAGGTACTAGTCTGTACAAAAATACAATTGATTCATAAATATTAGATCATCACCTTGTTTTCCCAAAGGCCGCATGGAGATAATTAGGAGGGGACCCTGTTGTGCCTTTTGTGTCTGTCTATATGTGTTTTATTCTTTATATAATAAAGTATTATTTTTTATGGAAGTCTGGAATCATATATATTTTTAGCTTGAGGATATAAGTGGTATTATCGTTTGATGGGATGCAGTCCTGATCATATTAGTGCAAAATGTGGAATGTGTGGTTATATGACACACACACACATAGACATCAGATCACACACACAATCATATAGCAGATCGTACACACAGACTCACCATATCTGGCGATACGGATTGCTTCTGGCCAGCAGGGGAACCTGGGATGCAGTGCCATTGAACGCAGAGAGGACATGTGGTGGAACGCATCAATGTGTTCCACCGTAGGTCTTCGCGCTCTACTGCATTGCATCCCATCTTCCCCTGCTGGCGGAAAGCAATCAATGTCGCCGGATGTGGTGAGTGGGTGTGTGTGTGTGCGATCTGATGTGTAATTGTGTGTGTGTATATGAGTATGAATGCATGTATGGGATCTGATGTATGTGAGTGTGTTGGCTAGAAGCAGGGGAGGACCGCTGTGGAGCCAACCTGCCGGGAGCACCTGCCGAAGATCATAGGAGGACCTAGGAGCCCAGCAGACATCAGTGGTATGGTAAGTATGATACTCCTGGGAAGCGGGGTCTGCTTTTTTGGGGGTGTAAACTTACCCAACTGTGTTTCCCCAAAAATAGGACCTACCTGAAAATAAGCTCTAGTGCTTTTTTTCAGGGCAAATAAAAGTATAGATGGTGTCTTAACTTTGCAAAAACGCGGTACATTTCTAATTGGAGGTATTTGCTAATATCCTTATTACTACACCTATTACATCTTGGGATATAATCTTGGATATGGGAATACCTCTTTAAGCTAAGGTAAAATCAGTTCTAATAATTATTCCCTTCTTTTTCATTACTCCTTCATTTATTACAATGCTAAGTGATCTTACATTTATATCCACCTCTTCAGCCAGAACTACGACCCTTCTAGATCTGTTGGAGACCAGGTTTGAATCCCTCAAATAATTAATAATTGACATGTCAAGGAAGTGACTGAACCGCATCATCAGTCAATTGAGTCAATTTGAGGTTTGATGATAAATCCGGTAATTCAGCATTTTCTAACTCTTGCCAGTTAAGGATTACATACAGAATTAGAGAACTTCTTGAACAAGATTTGATTATTTGCAGATCATTACTTTTATCTCTCATGACACATGGTCTGTTAGCTGTCAAATAATATGCAGAAAGAATCCTAGAAATAACTAGGACGATTTAATCAATGTGCAAAATGGAAAGGTCGGCTATAGCAATGCATATCATGTATAGTGGATCTAAACAAAAGTCACTGATCTACTTGTGAAATCCATTACTTTGACAATTCTAATTAACCAGAAAATTTGCAACACACTTTTAAGTACTGGGATGCGGGTGTTGTAGGCAGCACATAAAACTCTTGATTTGGATAATTTTTGGATTTTAAAATGCCACATAATAAATAGATACATCATATGGCTGTATTGACTGTTACAAGAAGATTGGAGACGTAAGCTTTATCTCAGAGGCATCTGAATCTTATTATAAGGCTATGTTCACACTGGGCGGTTTTGCAGCTTTTTTTTTTAGCTACGGATTTGCCTTGGTTTTATGCAAATCCATGCTAATAAAACGCTGCTTTTTAGAGTCCCAGCAAAGTCTATGAGATTTCTGAAATCTCATGCACACACACACAAACACGTCAGGATTTTTTCCTGACTGTTTTGTGAACCACCTCCGGTTTTGCTGTGTTATGAAAAGAATGAACATGTCAATTCTTTTCAGCGCTTTTGCTGCGGTTTTTAACCCTAGTGACAGGTGGACTCGCAGATACCTTAGATCGGCAGGTCTAACCGAGTTAATAAAAAATCCGGTTCCAGCACGGAATTGATCCAGGGTATCTGGCCGGCACTTAAAAATGGTGGTGTGGATAGGGGGATTGAAGCAGGCACGGTATATTTACCAAATCACCGGTGTGGCTGTACGGTCCCGCGGCCTCGCCACTTCCCCGCTCATTACATATTCACTGCTTTCATCTGGATTGGTTGAAGTCAGACATGCCCCCAGCATCTGACTGCAAACAATTACAGACCTGGTCTGCGGGTCTAGCGTAGAGAATGAGGTAGCCGCTCATTTAGTGGTGACCTCACTCATTCTGTTTACGGTCACAGGTATCGCCAGCTGTGACCGGAAATCACCTGAGTGAAGTGACTAGTGATCACGCAGCTCATTTATTCTCTGGAGTTCACAGCGAGCAGTCCTGTTCTATGGCTGCTTGCTGTGATCTTCAGATGTAGCAGAGCTGAATTGCTCTTAGACCTCGTGTGAATTGCGTCGGACCTGAAGGGGTGATTATGGATTAATAAAGTGATGAAAGAGGGTGCTTTTAATTTTATTTTATTTCTTTTATCTTATTATTCTTTGTCTTTTTTATTTTCATTTTATTTCAAATAAAGGATTTTTTTGGTGTTTGTGTTTATTTCTTGTCACTTATTACAGATTGGTGATGGGCGTGTCTCATAGACACCTGCCATTACCAATCTAGAGCTTAGTCTCAGCTATGAGCTGTGATAACCCTTGATATTTTCCCGATTGTTACCGCACCAGGGCAATTCGGGAAGAGATGGGTAAAGTGCTGGGATTGTCGCATGTAATGGATGCGACAATCCTGGGTGGTTGCAGGCTGATATTTTTAGACTGGGTCTCTGCAGCCTGAGAATACCAGCCCCCAGCTGTGGGTTTTATCTTGGCTGGGCATCAAATTTGCCGGGGACCGCAAGCTGTTTGTTTTTTTAATTATTTATTTAAATAATTAAAAAAACAGCATGGGGTCCCTCTTATTTTGATCTCCAGCCAAGATAAGCACACAGCTGGGGGCTGCAGCCTCTAGCCATGGGCTTCATCTGTACTGGGTATCAAAATATGGGGGGACCCTACGTCATTTTTTTTATTTATTTTTTACTGTACAATAGACCCACAGACTCCAGTGGGGGTGGGAAGCAGTGAATATGCATGAGACTAATGAGCGGCTCCATAAGTAGGAGGGGCCGTGGTAGCAGGTACGGTTGAGTCTAGAATGTATGAGCTGCTTCCAGGTTAGTGGGCGTGACCAGCTGGGTTAGTGAACGTGAACGGCTTGGTTCATGAGCTTGGCAATGTTTTCTCCCTTCCACTACAATCATGCTTTGCCCCCCTGCCCCCATGTGATAGGGGCCTGTTGAATGATGTCATACCTGGAAGGAGCCCATACACTCTAGCATCTACTGGAGACTGCCTAGCAATTTTTCTGCCCCTGTCAGGGGTGCTAACAATGGTAGTGAAACTCTTAATAATGGCAAAGCTAGAGAGGGAATCAGGGAGGGGGCAAGGAGTTCAGTACATTTCCTACTCTGAGACAACTGTTAGGGATGATGATGACAATAATCATGATGATTGTGTGATGGGCAAGACCTGGGAGCCAGATCAGGATGCAGAGAAGGTAATATCATCAAAGGAGGAGAGTATTGGCCATGGTGGTACACAACATAGGTGAAGTATGGCTAAAAGATCCTCTGTTGCTAAATCTGTTTCTTCTGTGGTCAACTCTGGAGCAAGAAATGCAATACATGCTATTAGCGTTAGAGACTCAATTCTTAGATCAAGCACAATTACCATAGTATTTCAACCAGCTTCAAGCAAACCTCTAAGGCTGGGGTCAGACAGCAGTATAACAGGGACGACGATTGCATCACAATGCACGGACTGGTTGGCGGCTCTCCTATTCCGAGCATGACAGCTGTCTAGCAATACAGGAAGCTGTCACACATGGGTCAGGAGAGACGCGGCCAGTGCGTGCACTACAATGCAATCCTCATTTGAGTTATATGGGCGTCTTACCCGGCCTAACTAAGAGTATCATCCTAGTTGCAGCTTACGATGTTTATCTTTTCTCCTAGTATATGAATATCAAGATCTGTTTTTCTGTGTGGGGCTACTCCCAAATCACCATCTGCAGACTTTCTCTTCATAGCTGTTTGTTAGAATTGGTTCTAATGCATCAAGATGGCAGACAGTCATGAGCTACACTTAATAGTTAAGGCCCCTTTACACACTGCAACATCGCTAACGACATCGCTGTAACGTCACTGGTTTTGTGACGTAATAGCGACCTCCCCGGCGACATTGCAGTGTGTGAAACGCATCAGCGACCTAGCCCCCGCTGTAAGGTTGCTGATCGCTACAAATCTTTCAGGACCATTTTTTTGGTCCTTTGTTTCCCGCTGAGCAGCATGCATCGGTGTGTTTGACACCCTTTCAATGACTTCGTTAGCAACTTTCCTTTCAAATAGCTGCTTTAACACGTCTCCAATGACCAGCTAGGTCGTTCTGCAGGTCCGTATCGCTGCTGCGTCGTTGGTAAGGTCTGCCTGTTTGAGCGACTCACCAGAGACTCACCAGAGACTTTGTAGCGATCCCGGCCAGGTTGGGATCGCTGGTGGGATCGCTACAAAGTCTCAGTGTGTAAAGTGGCCATTACAAATTGGAGACCCCTGCCCCATGGCTGTAATAAGCTACCAAGGCAGCAGTAGCAGAGATTACTGTATATTTGATAGGAATGACCAAATGTTTATTTATCCTTCAACTAACCTAATGCATTTTTAGCAAATAGGAATTCACTGCTTGAACAGCCAGATTGAGTCATACATGGACTGTGTACTTTTTCTGACAGGTAACTTGAGACCAGACCCCATGGACTTATAGGTCAGTAGATTGAACTAGTAGTAAGAACTAACCCAGTTTGCCATGGGTGTACAGTCTTGTATAGCCTCCAGTTACTGTCAGATAGGGTATTCGGTGCCACAAATGGATTTTTCATGCCCAAGCAGACCAGATTGCCCTCTGTAAGCATAGAACACTTGATATTTGTCAAAATGAATCTAACATGAATCAGTGCACTGCTGACTTCCAATTATCTTTGCCTGGTTAAAATGATTAGCCTGCCTGTTCATTGTGTTCAATATCGTTGTGCTGCCGAAAACGCCGATGCTGGGATCCTAGCCAGGCATCTACTCTGTGTATCAATTTTTCTGGGCAATTAAAGGCTTAGCAGTATGGCTTGCGTCAAAGCTGACAAATTTGAAATTTCAAATTATTAAATCATCTCTAATAGTTATTTTTGTTGGGAAAAAATGCTATCCATTAAACGTAACCACTTATAGTCATGAATAGCCTATGCATAAAACCGAAGAGGTAAGCAAGAGGTGAATTTGCGTCTCAGGTGTATGATGAAATAAACCAGCATAGAGAGTAAGTGCCTCCTTCATTTCCTATAGGTGCTGTGATGGTTACATGAGCCTTCAACACGTTATGTGCAGTTTGTATCTACAGCTGCTTAAGGTTACATTGACTTACAAATAATATGCAAATTACTGAGGACTCAAAATAGAGAACATGCCGGAGACAAGCATATATAAATGGAGGTGACTCCAAATATTGAACTTTTCATTGCTTTAGAAATTACGTACTTCCTAATTATTAGGTAAAGTCTACAAAGCTTATCTCCAACTTTTGATTAAAGTGATAATACTTTGGTCTTTACCTCATTATAAAAATAGAAAATGCTTTCATTAAAAATTGAGATTGAAATTTAGGCATTAGTTTTTCCCGGGATCCATCAATGACTAACAAAATCAAAAACTCAAAGCACTTATCTACAGTAATCTACGAAAATGAATAAAGAGGGCATATGCAACCCCTATAATTATATTAAAAGAACCTTTCCCTGCCCAGCATCTATTTATCACATCCAATGTACAGGTGACTTTGGCTCCTGGGGATACATGTTAAATGCCAATTCTTTCCCTTGGCATGATACCAAATAATTGCTCTTTTCACAGAGGTTACACTAACACCTTTGCTGTTTGTGCTTGGCATCAGTCCTAGAAGCCATTCAATGCTCTTTCCTTAACCTTTCCTGTTAGAATCATAATACACCAGCAATACTGTCATTAAAACAGCTTTGTCTGGCGGAAAAATACACTGTTTCCTTCAGCTGCGCATATCGCTATTTCAGGCTGTTAATAGCAGCGTAAATGCATGATAATTGAGAAAAAGTTGGTCACAAATAGACTATAAAAAAGTGTTATAATTTAGAAAGTTGTTCAATGACAATCCTTTTTTATTTGCAGCTCTAAGAAATTAGTAAGGATTCAGCTGTAGAGATGGGTGAACCCACAGATGTTCAGGTGTGACTTAAAAAAGAAAGTCTGGTTCAAGATCGAACTTGAACCCAAATTTCTGCCCGGACGCCAAACCACATTTAAGCATTTAAGTCTATGCAGACCCAAACATTGTGCTCTAAAATTGTAGCAGAAGGGTTAGGGGGCTGCAAAGCAGGATGCTTATAATTACAGACCTTCCTGATGGCTGTCACACTGCTTCCGGGTCTGCTCATTAACTCTCATACATACTCACTACTTCCCCCACCCACTGTTAGTCCTGGTGTCTGTGATTGGTTGAAGTCAGACCATGCCCCCACTGTTGTGAATGTCTTCTGAGTGGTTGCTGGTGTGGAGCTCCCTCTGGTGGCCAGGAATGGTAATGAAGCTGAGTTTGAATCTGTGAATCAGACAGGTGATGGAATTAATTGGGAATCCAGGAAATCCTATTGCAGTTCAGCCTAGTTTATTTAGGAGAGCATTTTGTGCCTGGTGGTGAACAGTTAAAAATGTTCCTGCCTGCTTCTGAAGATGGCTGGGAGTTTTTCCTTCTTTTTTTCCCCATTTATTTGGTGCCTAAATCTACTCCAAATAAGTTTACTGTTTCTGTGCTTAATTTCTGGATTTGCACTTAAGAGTGTTTCTGCATATTCCATTTGGTTCTGTGTTTGGTTTCTTGTATGTGAGGATCTGTATTTCTGCTTTTGTGAGCAGGGAAGTTTTTCCAGCAAGAAAGGTAGTTTGCTCTCTGTTCATTTTTGGATTATTTGCACTTTAGAATATTATTTGTTCTGTGATTTTGTTTCTTCCCATTATATCTGCAGTTCTGTTTAAAGTGTCTAGCACAAGAGTACCTGATATAGTGGAGGAGAGTCCGTGTGGTCTCAATATTTTTTATTATCAGGAGATTGGTATTTTTTGCAGGATTTTTTGCTGTCCGCAATCAGTTATCTGTCCTGTCCTGTTCTATCTAATAAGTCGGGCCTCACCTTTGCTGATCTATATTTTCTATCTGTGTATTGTGTTTTCTTACATCACAGTTGTTGCATGCTGGGGGCTTGCTATTTCTTTGGGAACTGTGCCGAGGCAAGTTAGGATTCCTCATTTCTATCTTTGAGGTGTAGCAAGTTTCTCAGGCAGTGACGAGGTGTCTAGGTGTATTAGGAACATCCCACTGCTACTTCTAGTGTTATCTGATAGATAGGGGATTGTGGTCAGCTCAGTTTCCAACTACTCTTGTGGTTTTGTTTTTTCCTGATTAATGGGATTTTTCGTGATCATCCACGGTTACCAGATCATAACACCCCACCCTGTATGACAGCATCTATGATTGGTTGGAATCAAACATGCTGTCTGCATACCAATAGCGATGTAAAAATAAATACATAAATACAAAAGCGCATAGGGTCCCCTCATTTTGTGAGCCCCTAGCCATGTGTTTCATCTTGGCTTTGTATCAAAATAAAAGGGACCCTATGGTATTTTTCTTTTAAATGCTATAAATAAACAATTTAAAAAAACTGCATGCAGTCCCCCCCAATTTTGATACCCAGTTTTCATTTAGCCGACAGCTGGGGACTGGTATTTTCAGGCTTAGGAAACCCATGGTTATTGCCTCCCAGGCTACAAATAGCAGCCATCAGCTGCCTAGAATTGTCTTTTATCTACTAGATGTGATGATTCTGGCACTTTACCTGGCTCATCCCAATTACCCTGGTGCGGCAACAATTGCGGTAACATTAGGGGTTAATGACAGCTCACAGCTGCCAGTAAGCCCTAGATTAGTAATGGCTAGAGGTCTATGAGGTGCCCCATTACTAATCCTGTAAGTTAAAAGAAATAAACACAAAGACCGAAAAAATACTTTATTTGAAATAAAATACAAAAAAACTCACCCTCTTTCTCCAATTTATTAACCAACTAAACACCACAGTCTAGCATAATCGACAAGAGGTCCCACGATAATCCCAACTGTGCTGCATACTGAAGTCAGTGCGCGGGCACATTAGAAAACATGACCACCGGCTGCGGCTTCAGGCAGACACTGACTGAGCCACAGCTGTGAGCAGTGATGTCACTGAGTTTACCTGGGGTCACAGCTGGAGTTTCCCATGGTACCCAAACTGTGACTGCAGGTAAACTCACCTCAGATGAACTCTTTGAACTCAGTTACCTCACCTCAGGTGAACTCTCTGAGTTTATCTGTGAAGCAGTGGGTGATTATGTTTTCTAATTTGCTCACGCGTTGCAACTTCAGTGTGTTCAGATCATTGTGGGACCTGCTGTGGATTACGTCAGACCTGGGTGTTTGCTCTGGCAAAATCCCCATTACATCGCAAATTGTGAAAAAGTTGAAATGATTAATTTAGGTGAAAAATTCTGGAAACCTTAAACCTTTCTCACACTGATGAAGTAAAGAAACAGACAAATACATAAAAAGTGATTTTAAAAAAGGTGTAAATAGAAACATAAACATAGCTCAAATAAAAGAAACAAAAACTTAAAATATACAAAAAATAAACAAACAACCAAGCTCAAATACAATAATGAAGCAGACCCTGTATTTTAGTGTGGGAGATTCCCTTCAATTAACATAATTAGGAATAATATAATCTAGACTACAAGCAGATTAAAAACTCAGCAGATTGGAGAACAGACTATTTTAAGGCAAAAACGAAGACTGAGTTACAGAATATACTGTATATGGTATATGTAAAGATTATTAAGGAATCACTTAAGCAGCTGCTGTGAATCTATTAGCTTATGGTTTTGTACGTGTAGGAAAGTTTTGCATTTGTGTGATAAAGAAAAATAAAGACAGCAAAAATATTCAAAATGTTCCTATTTTCTCTTCAGACATAAAACAGCAGAAATACTGCTGCTTGTTAATACCTTAAAAACATGATCATTTTCACACTACCTGTTCACATGCTCTATTGAAGTAAAAAATTGCAACGAAAATTCAATTAGCAATCAGCTGACGAAATAAAGCGAAAAATGGCCTGAGAAAATCTCATTAACAACACAAATAAATTGCACATAGTTAATGCGATTTTCTTCTCTGAACTGATTTCAACAAATCCTGTTATCTGCTATGGCTTCTGCACACTAAGCAATTTCTAAGCAATAAACATTTAAAGTGGCAAAACACAAATTGACAATAATGTATGTTAAACAACTGGGACATTTAAAGAGGCTATCCAACTTTTGAAAAAAAAGTGACAATAATATTCAGCTACCCTGTGTACACAATTATTAGGCAATTTGCATTTTTCATTATTCATTTTATTTTTGAACAACTACAGTGCTGTCTGTCAATCCAAAAGGTTAATAAATGTGAAACATGAATATTTAACATTTAAGAAAGTAAAAGTCAGGTTTTCTTACTTAGAGGTACTTCTCACATAGCGAGATCGCTGCTGATTCACAGGTTTTATGACGTATCAGTGACCTCATCAGCGATCTCGCTGTGTGTGACACTAAGCAGCGACCTGGCCCCTGCTGTGAAATCGCTGATCGTTACACACTGTTCTGGTTCATTTTTTGCTCGTTGGTCTCCTGCTGTGCAGCACACATTGGTGTATTTGACAGTGGGAGACCAACGAGCACCAACTCTGTGTAAGCAGCGTACGCTGGTAAGCAGGGTAAATATCTGGTAACTAAGCAAAGTGCTTTGCTTGGTTACCCAATATTTACCATGGTTACCAGCGTACACCGCTTAGCGCTGGCTCCCTGCACACGTAGCCAAGGTAAATATCGGGTAACCAATCAAAGTGCTTTGCATAGTAACCCGATGTGTACCCTGGCTAAGTGTGCAGGAAGCCAGCGCTAAGTAGTATACGCTGGTAACCAGGGTAAATATCGGGTAACCAAGCAAAGAGCTTTGCTTAGTTAGCCGATATTTACCCTAGTTACCAAGCGCAGAGTCGCTGGTGGCTGGTCGCTTTTCGCTGGTGAGATCTGCCTGATTGACAGCTCGCCAGCGACCATGTAGCGACGCACCAGCGATCCCTGCCAGGTCATATCGTGGTCGGAATCGCTGGTATGTCGTTTAGTGAGACGGTACCCTTAGAAGAATGTGTGCATAATTATTAGGCAACTACTAGTATGGATAATTATTTTGTAGTTAAATGAAAAATGAAAATTTTTCAATCTCCATTATTTTCATCTGCTAAGCACTTATGTTGATTAAAGATGAGCGTATTGGTCACTTGTATCTGGCCGTGAGACAAGAGTCCCGTAAATCTCTTAGCCAGGGCTAGCGCATTGTCATCTACTCGTCAAGTCACAGATGATATCGCTCTAGCCTTGACAGATCAAATGCCACTCCGGGCATGCAGCAAGGTAAGACATTCACAGGTCTTTCAACTAGTGGCCAGGTAACAGTGACCTGGACGCTGGACTGGGAGTCCCGCTATCGATCTGCTCATCTCTAGTGTTAACATCCTTAGAAACTACACACAAATTAAACACAAAAAAACACTTGCCAACTGTTATAAACTTAACTCCACTGAATTGTGTATTGTGCTTTCACTGGTGCATTGATCTTTGGCTGAGTGTTATTTCAGCTGTAGCAGAGCTAATTCATCGTGGGACCTCGTGTGGATTGCGTTGGACCTGCAGGGGTGTTTTGGGGGCTAATAAAGTGGTGAAAGAGGGTGTTTTTTGTCTTTTATTCCAAATAAAGGATTTTTTTGGTGCTTGTGTTTCTTTACTTTCACTTACAGATTAGCCTCTAAACTCTAGATAATCTAATCTAGAGCTTAGTGGCAGCTGTGCGCTGTTATTAACCCTTTATATTACCCTGATTGCTACTGGACCAGGGCAATCAGGAAGAGCCGGGTAAAGCACCGGGCTTGTCGCATCTAATAGAGGTGACAATCCTTGGCAGCTGCAGGCTGCTATTTTTAGGCTGAGTCTGGGCACCGCATGAATGGAAATGACCCCAACATAAGGTGCCGTGATCCTGGAAACGAGGCACAGAGGGGAGGCTCCTCCCACCGGCCATGCTCCAGGGAACACAGACAGCCATGAGTCATGACAACACTAAAGAGACTGCGCAAATGGTGAAGAAGACTAGTGAGTGAGGAAAAGAGATTTAATTAATAGGGAGTTAGAAAGATAGGAGATTAACAGTATCACACACCTTTTTAGGGCTACTGGAGACTTTGTAGGGATATTAACTAAACAAAAGAGCCCATTCTAAATAAACTGCCCGCCAAACATGGCTCCATATTACAAAAGTACTTCTTTTACTTGAAAACATCAGATTCATTTAAAACATTTTGATGTGTTTAACCTTACTCCATAATTGTTGTTCTGCCGAGCAGTAAAAGGCCAGTAAAAAGTAAATGGTTTTCCTGAAGCTCAGGTACTGTTGTAGAGTGGAAGGCGTTCATGCATGCATTATTTACTTTGTAATTTGTCGTATACAGAAATGTTAAACATAAACCAAATTTGGCAGCGCCATAAACACAATGTCCCGGTTTACAATGCTACATGCAACTGAGAGAGATGGGGTTTATGGACCGGAAAAGCGAATTCACCATATTTTATGGAATCTCTTAAACATTGAATAAACTGACCCTCTTGGGCTACTTAACAGCATTCACAATAGAGCAAAGTAATAAGGTTTATGTTTTCTATATTCATTATGTAACAGATAAATGGACATATAATGATATTGATTCAATCTGAGAATTTTACAATTTTTACTCATCACTTCTTATGGTGTTCGGTTAAACTGTTCATAAACAGACACTTGCTCATGATTCCAGGATCAAAGCAGAACAAGCAGGAGTGAAACAAAAAGTGAACGCACTCCCCGCTTCTAAACTGAATATGGTTAAAATACTCTGACTAAATACCCCCCCAACCGCCCCCCAAAGGATATTGTATGATATTACGTTTTCTCATTTGAATTGTTGATGCTGTTGATATATCTATGAACCTAAGAGCTTCACTCCACTGTAAGCTGGTTGCATAATTGCTCATCTTTATTGTCTTAATTATATACAGTACTGGTCAAAAGCTTGGACACATCTGTTCATGTAATAATTTTCCTTGTTCTAATTGAAATGTGGAGATTTTAGATTCAGATAACTGAATCAGCAAAACCACAAAGAAACACAAGAACAACAATATAAAGAAACAAGCTAGAATATGTACTTCAAACTTAGATCCCTCAAAGTAACCCCCTTTTGCTCTGATTACAGATTTAGGCTATGTGCGCACAGTGCGTTTTTTGCGGCGTTTTTGCGCATTTTATGGGTGCGTTTTTGGCCTGAAAACTGCAGGACTTTGCTTCCCCAGCAAAGTCTATGAGTTTTCATTTTTGCTGTCCGCACACATCTGTTTTTTTTACCTGCGTTTTTGAGTTAAAAAAAAAAATGGACATGTCAGTTCTTTCCTGCGTTTTTCTGCGTTTTCCGCCCATGCAATGCATTTGAAAAACGCAGCAAAACGCAGAGATCAAAAACGCAGCAAAACGCAGCCAAAAACGCACCAAATCGCGGCAAAAACGCATGCGTTTTTGATGCATTTTTTTGACGCAGGTGCGTTTTTGTGCGTTTTTAGCGGCCAAAAACGCACAAAAACGCAGCGTCAAAAAGACGCAGTGTGCGCACATAGCCTTATACACCCTTGGCATTTTCTCAAGCAGCTTCATCAGGTATCCACTTGGAGTGGCCAACAATAAACAGGAATGCCATGTCTAGAGGTTATTTGTGGAAGTACTGGTCTTCAGAATGTGTTTGTGACCATTAGGTGTATTTTGCAGAAGCAGTTTTGGTGCCATAGAGTTCAAATCAGTGCTAAGCCCTGTTTCACAACAGTTCTGCCAGAATATGGCGAGCAACACACAATTAAGCCAAACGACAGTCCATTACTTTCAGATATGAAAGTCAGTTTTACTGGAAAATTGCTAGAACATTGAAGGTATTTAATCACTATGAAGATGACACTAATAAAGTCCTCCCTATGAAAGGAAGACTGCATAAATGATGTATAGACATCAAGTAGCAGACACATCTCAACATCAAATGTTCAGAAGAGACTGTGAACAGCAGACCTTATTGGTCGAATTTCTGCAAAAAAGGCACTAATGCGGAGTGTCGTGCCCCAGGGCAGCTGAGCTGCTCGGATCCGAACGGTCCGTGGCTCGACGGGTTCCGGATCCGGGGGCACCGTCGACCAGTTTTAAATGAAAATAAAGATATAGTCTGACTACGCCACTCACGGTTTGTGGCTAGGGATGATAGGGCCGCCGCTGCGGGTTCCCGATGGAGATGATAGATGGGGGTAGCGTGGATGGTGGAGCCCTCCACAAGCAGGGCTTTTCCCCAGGGGTAGGTGAAGGGTTAACGTCGAGGCGCACAGCAATAAGTCAGTCCAGACAGAGAGTGCAGTTTGGTTGTTTTTACTTACTGGATTCACTCCCTGGGGACATGCTGGATCCCAGGTGCGCCCATGTCCTTTATAGCTGTGCCAGCCAACCTTGTGCCACTCTACCACCGATGCACTCTGGTGCATTTGTCAGTTCTCCATGGCGTGGAGCACTTGGAGGTCTTTCTGGTGTCTGGGCCCTGACGCAGGCAGCTTGGACTATTTAAGGGAATTTCTCCCGGTCCCCTCTTTGGTGCTGATGCCTCGGAAATTAGTGGTGGCAGACGAGTCCTGGAAACCCACCCTCCTGGCGGCAGAGTTAACAGATGGCTTGAAGTCCTCGTCTGTTCTAAGA
This sequence comes from Anomaloglossus baeobatrachus, assembly GCF_048569485.1. Taxonomy (NCBI): domain Eukaryota; kingdom Metazoa; phylum Chordata; class Amphibia; order Anura; family Aromobatidae; genus Anomaloglossus; species Anomaloglossus baeobatrachus. Next base: position 674,244,471 of record NC_134353.1, read on the forward strand.
TCTGCACCACGTGCGTGCAAAGTACTGTGAGCCCTGGATGTCCACCCCATAAGATTCCACTGTCTTTGGAGCTTGCTCTTTCACTCTCCAGCTATTTTTCTCCTCTGAGTGGATGATCTTTCTATTCAGGTCTTTGCAGATTCTTTGCTCCTTTTAATGTGTCTCAAGAGTCTGTTGTCTGTCTTGACACCTTTCCTTTTTACTACTGCTCACTTCTCACTCATCTCCTCTCTACTCCTTTCAACTAACTAACTCCTCCCGCTGTCTACCCACACTTCCCAGGTCACACTCTACTCCCCCAGGTCAGTCCCTCCCTTCCCAGTTGGCTGCCTGTTAGCTCACAGTGCCCAGCCCTGTCCCCTGGTTCTAAGGGGGGCCTCCTACCCTGTTTGTGAGGTTGTGAGTGTATGTGTCCTGGTGTGCTAGTGTGTGTGTGATGACTGCAACAGTCATGTAGGATCCGATCTGTTACCGTGTTGTTACCTTGTTTTTGTGACACCTGGTTACTGCAGGGGCATCACACGGAGCAGAAGCAAGAATAGACTTGTTTGTACCAAGCATAACAAGCAAAACAAGGATTGGACATTCAATCAGTGCAAATTTATATGGTGTCTGATGAGTCACATTTTGAGAATTTAGTTACCAACGAACATGTCTTTGTGAGATACCAAAAAGGTGAGTGGATGGTTTTTACATGTATGGAACCCAACATGAAACATGGAGAAGGAGGTGTGGGGGTGATTTGCTGGTCACACGGTTAGTCATTTACTCCAAATTCAAGTTACGCTTACCCAGCATGGCTACCACAGCATTCTGCAATGACAAGTTATCCCTTCTGTCTTGCACTTAGCAGGACCCCCATTTGAGTTGCAACAGGACAAGGACAAAAACACCTCCAAGTTATATAAAGGCTATGTGACCAAAAAAGAGAGAAACGGAGTCCTGCGTCAGATGACATGGTCTCCAGAATAACCGAACCTCAACCCAATTGAGATGGTTTGGTCTGAATTGAACTACAGAGTGAATGCAAAGCAGCAAAAGTGCTCAGCACCTCTGAGGACTGTTTCAAGGGTGTTGTAAAGCCATTTCAGGTGGCTGCTAGATATGAAGCTGCTGGCCAAAATTTCATTGTACACATTCCAATAAAAACAAGGAAAATCATTGAATGATCAAATATTTCCAAATGGTTGATCGGTACTATATATGCAATTTTATATATTTTTATATATATATATATATATATATATATATATATATATATATATACTAGAAGGTGGCCCGATTCTACGCATCGGGTATTCTAGAATTTACGTATTGTGTAGTTAATGTATGATTATTGTTATATATATATATATATAGATGTTGTTGTGTGTAGTTACCAAGTGTTTGTGTAGGGCGCTGTACATGTTCTGGGTGTGGCGGGGGGTGAGAGCGGTATTGTTTGTGTGTTGTGTTGTGTGTGTTGGGTTGTTTGTGGAGCGCTGTGTGTCTGTAGCGTTGTGTGTGTGTTGCGCGGTTTGTGTGGGTGTGGGGTGTGTGTTTTGGGTGTGCCGCGGTGTTTGTGTGTTGGGTGTTGTGTGTGTGCGGCGTTGTCTGTGTGTGTGGGTGTCTGTGTTCCCCATCGTGCTCCATCCCCCATGCTGTGCACTCCCAAACGTGCTCCATCCCCCATGCTGCGCACTCCCCATCGTGCTCCATCCCCCATGCTGCGCACTCCCCATCGTGCTCTATCCCCCATGCTGCGCACTCCCAAACATGCTCCATCCCCCATGCTGTGCACCCCCCATCGTGCTCCATCCCCCATGCTGTGCACCCCCCATTGTGCTCCATCCCCCATGCTGCGCACCCCCCATCGTGCTCCATCCCCCATGCTGCGCACTCCCCATTGTGCTCCATTCCCCATGCTGCGCACTCCCAAACGTGCTCCATCCCCCATGCTGCGCACTCCCCATCGTGCTCCATCCCCCATGCTGCGCACTCCCCATCGTGCTCTATCCCCCATGCTGCGCACTCCCCATTGTGCTCCATCCCCCATGCTGCGCACTCCCCATTGTGCTCCATCCCCCATGCTGCGCACTCCCCATCGGGCTCCATCCCCCAATGTGCGCACTCCCAAACGTGCTCCATCCCCCATGCTGCGCACTCCCCATCGTGCTCTATCCCCCATGCTGCGCACTCCCAAACGTGCTCCATCCCCCATGCTGCGCACTCCCCATCGTGCTCCATCCCCCATGCTGCGCACCCCCCATCGTGCTCCATTCCCCATGCTGCGCACTTTCCATCGTGCTCCATCCCCCATGCTGCGCACTCCCTATCGTGCTCCATCCCCCATGCTGTGCACCCCCCATCGTGCTCCACAGTCACACATCAGACAGTATACACGCACACATCTGATCGCATACACTCACACACAAACCACTTCTCCCTGTGCCCACCGGTGGGCGGTCCCAGCAGCTGTGCTGCACGCCGTGCTCCTCTGCCGACACACACACATCCGATCGCATACACTCACACACACACACTCACACATCAGAACACACTCACACACATCCGATCGCATACACTCACACACACACACTCACACATCAGAACACACTCACACACATCCGATCGCATACACTCACACACACACACACACACACTGACGATATCGCACGTACGCACTCACACAATCACAATATCTGGAGATACCACATGCTTCCGGCCATGTGATCCTCCGGCAGGTCCTGGAAGGTCACTGCACAGTATCGCCGCCGAGAAGCAAGCGATATCACGGGATGTTGTGAGTGTGTGGATGCGATCTGATGTGTGTGTGAGGTGTGTGTGAGAGTGAGTGTGATCTGATATGTGTGTGTGTGTCTGTTGTTATGTGTGTGCGTGTGTGTGTGTTCCGCCGCTGCAGGACCTTGATGCGCTCACCTGGGAGCCAGTGTATGCTGGTAACCATGCTACACAATATTACTCGGTGTACCATGGTTACCAGCATACCCCACCCCCTGCTCGCACGGGAGCCCACACCAGCGTACGCCGGCAACCCCAGCAATGCGAGGGTATGTGTTGGCTGGGTTGGCGGCGTACGCTGATGTGGGCTCCCGGGGGTACAGCACTCACGGTGGCGTACACTGATGCGCTTAGTGACGTTGCGGTGACGTCGCTGTGCTGCCGAACGTCCCTTCCCCTTGAGGTCGGGATTGTTCGGCAGTCACAGTGACGCCGCCGACCAGGTAAGTGCGTGTGACGCTGCCGTAGCGATAATGTTCGCTGCGGCAGTGATCACACGATATCGCATTTACGATGGGGGCGGGTGCTTACACGCTCGATATCGCTAGCAATTGCTAGCGATGTTGTAGCGTGTAAAGCTCGCTTTACATTGGCATGCCTTGAATGATATATGCGGCTATACGCAATATGCTGCGATCTTTTGCCTCAAGCCGATTACAACTAAAGGCCGCTTTACACGCTGCGATCTCGCTAGAAAGATCGCTAGCAAGCGTACCGGCCCCCGTCGTTTGTGCCTCACGGGCAAATTGCTGCCCGTGGATCACAATATCGTTAGTCTCCGTCACACAGACTTACCTTCCCTGCGACATCGTTGTGGCCGGCAAACTGCCTACTTCCTAAGGGGGCGGTTCGTGCGACGTCACAGCGACGTCACATGGCAGGCAGCCAATAGAAGCGGAGGGACGGAGAGCAGCCAAAGGAAAGACACGTCCACCTCGTTGCCGGTGGACGCAGGTACGTTGTTGTTCGTCGTTCCCGGGGTGTCACACGTAGCGATGTGTGCTGCCTCTGGAACGATGAACAACCTGCGTGCAAAAGCAGCAACGATAATCAGGAATAGAGTACCGTGTCAACGATCAATGATAAGGTGAGTATTTTTGATCGTTAGCGGTCGCTCGTACGTTTCACACGCAACAACGTCGCTAACGAGGCCGGATGTGCGTCACGAATTCCGTGACCCCAACAACATCTCGTTAGTGATGTTGCAGCGTGTAAAGCGGCCTTAAGAATAAACTTACAGGTCAGCACTGACTCATTGAATAACATGGGTCCGAGTGCAGTGTGGTTTTTATCTTGTATTGCACTCTTCCATTTTATATGGAAGTGGGAGCGAGCCCTAAATGATAAAGTAAGAAATTAGGGAAGTGTCCTACACACCAAACATACTATGATAAGGGTTTTCCTGAAGTCTTATGAAATGACTGATACGGTTGCTTGATAAAAGACTGATAAACGTTGTTATTGGTCAAAGGAATCTTACAGCATTAGATGAAATCCAATTGAAAATGGATATGTCATAAAATTGTAAATGGAAGTCATGATTCTATTGTTGACAACGCATTATGTATATTTACATCGTCACTTTTACATTTAGTTTGCTTTGTAATTAGACTGAATGCCCCTTTCTTATCTATTATAGCCAGAGGAGAAGCAGAAGGCATCTGCAGGGTTTGAACAGCTCCAATCTGCTATGGAGGTTTTGGGATTCACGGTCAGTGAACAGAAAGCCATTTGGCATGTTCTAGCTGGTATCTATCATCTGGGAGCAGCGGGTGCATGTAAAGGTAAGACACAAAACCTCTAGCCTTGGAAGTATTTTATTACTAAGCCATTATCCTACCAGATGATACCATTCCACGAGCGCCGTCACCGCCATCGTGTGATATAGTAATTAAATTGTGAGTGTGTTAGTGTCTTTTATTGTATTACTATGATTTTGTGTTAGACTTCTACACTACATTCCATCTTGTGCAGGATTATTACAGGCCCAAAGGACCTCATGTATCAAAACTGTCTCAGAGGAACACAAGTCTTGTTACCAAAGAATTCAATCCAGCTGGTTCAGTATTTCATTTCATATTTCGTTTCATTCACCACAACAGAAAAATATGAAACATGGATTGCAGCAAGGCCATGTTCCACAAAGCCCAGAATGCAGCCATTGTACCATGTTAACCCCTTAAGCCCCTGGGCGTTTTGCGTTTTTTTTTTTTCCTCTCTTTCTTCCGAGAGCCTTAACTTTTTTATTTTTCCGTCAATCTTGCTATATGGGGGATTGTTTTTTGTGTGAAGAGTTGTAATTTTAAATGAAATCATCAGTTTTACCATATAGTGTACTGGAAAACAGCAAAACATTTTCAAGTGTGGAAAAACTGCTAAAAAAAGTGTGATCGCACAATAGTTTTTGGAATATTTTATTCACCATGTTCACTATATGGTAAAACTTATGTGTTGCTGTGATGCCTGCGGTCGGTGCGACCTTGTAGACACCAAACATGAATAGGTTTATTTGTATCTAAGGGGTTAAAACAAATTCACAAGTTCAAATAATAATAACAATAATAATAATAATAAAGTTTGTCCAAAAAAAGTGGCGCACGTTTTGTGCCATTTTCCAAAACTCATAGCGTTCTTATTTTTCTGGATCTGTGGCTCAGTGACGGCTTATTTTTTTGCGTCTCGAGCTGACATTTTTAACTGTACCATTTTTGCGCAGATACTATGTTTTGATTGCCTGTTATTGCATTTTGCGCAAAATTTGCAGCGACCAAAAAAAAAAAAATCGTAATTTTAGCATTTGGAATTTTCACCATTTACTGATCAGATTAATTGATTTTATATTTTGATAGATCGGGCATTTCTGAATGCGGCGATACCAAATATGTGTATATTTATTTATATGGATCAGCAATTTGATCGCTACACAGCTGAGATCTGCAGATATGCTGCTTTACTTTCAAAGCCAGCACTATTACGGCATTGAGAGCAAGTGACTCATGTTAGCTACAGGTGTCGTTACATGACCCTGTGCTACCATGGCAACCACCGGAAGACATGTGATCACATCACATGACTTCCGATGGGGGCGGAGTAAGTCATAATAATGACTGCGCGCATATACATCTCGCTGACAGATTTTGGCAGCGAGATGTAAGGGGTTGATAGTCGCGGGTGGAAGCGATTCCACTGGCGACTAGCAGACACACGTCAGCTGTTGAAAGCAGCTGATATGTGCACAGATCGCCGCGGTCTGCCCACAGCAATCCACGGGGATTACCTCACACGATTCATGACGTACCCAGTACGTCATGGGTCGCTAAGGGGTTAAGCAGCAGAAAGACTTAGGCTATGTTCACACAGGGATTTTTAGTATGTTTTTTTCCTGACCGAAACCTGATCTTGTGGCAGGAAATCTCCTTTGAGTCATCTGCATTTTTGGTGTGTTTTTTAGTGGCTTTTTTCTGCAGATTTGGTGCAGATTTGCTGCTTTTTTTCTACAAAATGGGTTGTATCAATGAAAAAATGCAGAAAATCTGCAGCAAAACATTGACATGCTCATTCTTTAAAAACCTGACCAAAAACGCAGGTACCGTATTTTTTGGACTATAAGACGCACCGGACCATAAGACACACCCTGGTTTTAGAGGAGGACAATAGGAAAATAAAATTGAAGCAAAAAATGTGGTCATGACACACTTATGGGGAGAGGATCTGCTGCTGACACTGTTATGGGGTAATGTCCTGCTCATATACTCCCCAGCCTGCTCATATACTCCCCAGCCTGCTCATATACTCCCCAGCCTGCTCATATACTCCCCAGCCTGCTCATATACTCCCCAGCCTGCTCATATGCTCTCCATGCTGCTCATATACTCCCCATGCTGCTCATATACTCCCCATGCTGCTCATATACTCCCCAGCCTGCTCATATACTCCCCATGCTGCTCATAATAAACCCCTATCCTGCTCATATACCCCCATCATCCTGGTGTATGGCCGCATCCTGTGGCACATAAAAAAAAATAAACGTTCATATTCACCTTACCTCACCTCACTCTCTGTAGCACCACTCCTCTTACCGTCTATGTCAGTGGCAGCGCCGCTGATTGGAGCTGTCCCCGTTCCCCTGCAGCATCGCGATGTTCTCCGGTCTGTGCCGGCGGCTGCATGTGGAGACATGCGCACAGCGATGACGTCATCGCTGTGCGCGCCTCTAGTCTCCACGCAAGTCAGCTGACCGGCACAGACAGGAGGACATCGCGGTGCTGCAGGGGAACGGTAAGTTATACTGATTCACTGCCCCCGCACTGATGATGATGTGCGGGGAGCAGTGAATACAGCCTCACATGATCACTCCAGGCTGCAGTTGCCAGGGGTGATCATGCGGGCCGGCTGTTTATCCCTCGCCCATCACCCCGCCCACCTGTCAGTGATGGCTTCAGCGCTGAGAGATGATGGGCGGGAGGATGGGCGTGCATATTAAATGAGCGGTTCCACGTGGTCACGGCAGGCTGCTACAGCCTGCTCATGCCCCCGATGACCCACTCCACCGCAGCACCCTCATTCCCCGCAGCCCTATATTCAGACCATAAGACGCACCCCCTACTTTCCCCCAACATTTGGGGGGAAAAAAAGTGCGTCTGATAGTCCGAAAAATACGGTATTTGACAAAACAGTCAGGAAAAAAACCTGATGTGTTTGTGTGTGTGTGTGTGTGTGCATGAGATTTCAGAAATCTCATCAACTTTGCTGGTACTGTAAAAAGCAGTTTTTTATTAGCATGGATTTGCATAAAACCAAGGCAAATCTGCAGATAAAAAATGCAACAAAAACTTACCAAAAAAGCCCCGTGTGAACATAGCCTTAAACTGTTAGGCTATGTTCACACGGGGCTTTTTTGGTAAGTATTTTTCCGACCAAAACCTCTTGTGGCAGGAAATCTCCTGAGTCATTTGCGTTTTTGGTGCATTTTTTAGTGGCGTTTTTGCTGCGTTTTTGGTAACTTTTTTCTATAAACTGTGTTGTATCAATGAAAAAATGTTGCAAAAATGCTGCAAAGAATTGACATGCTCATTCTTTGAAATCTGGAGCAAAAATGCAGGTATTTGAGAAAACAGTCAGGAAAAATCTGCAAGTGTTTGTGTGTCTGTGCATGAGATTTCAGAAATCTCATAGACTTTGCTGGGACTGTAAAAAGCAGCTTTTTGTTAGCATGGGTTTGCATAAAACCAAGGCAAATCTGCAGCTAAAAGTGCAGCAAAAACTTACCAAAAAAGCCCTGGGTGAACGTACCCTAAATCTGATTTTCTTTCCATACATTCTGTGCACTGGTGGACACAGACAGTAGAGGGCCCCTGTGCAAGAACAGTATATTGTCCATTTTCAATCCAATAACTCATCAAAATGCAAAATTCCACCTGCTATTTTCATAACCTAAACCAAATTTGGGAGGGTTTCAGCTTTCAAAAGAGTAATTTATGAAACCAATGGATGAATTTAAAGTCAGGTTATAAGCTTTTATTTACATAACATGGATAAGTGACAGAACTTCTGTCAGGGACTTTTTAAGTTTGATGTATTTGTTAATTAAATATTGTAGCAAAAATATCCTTTGTACACAAATTATATTTGTACTTCATGAAATATACAAAACAATCCACAATATCAAAAATTTCAAAATGAACTGAACTTTAATATTATATATGTATAAAAAAATGAATTAATATATAATTAACACTAATATTATAAAAACAATATTAAAAATATACCTCCAATGAGGAGCACATCAGTGACCAGAGTGTGCTGAAATACAATGGTATGGTATAATGGTACAATGGTATACAATGATATGCTATAACAAAGCAAGGAACATGTAATATCATTTCATAATAATAATGAGTAAACTCCTAGTTTAAATGGTATAGTGCTGCATACCGCGTGTTCCTAAATGGGAAATAGCGCTGTGGGCATGTGGAGATTTATTTATTATGAAAGGAGCTTACCTCAATTGTGTAGCACAAAGGAAATGTTTAATGGTGATGTGCTCCTCCACCCCAATGCACGTTTCGCCCAGCTTCTTACAGGGTGTGTCAGGGTGGAGATCTGGTGCCAACTTTAAACTGAGGAGCAACCAATAGCAATCAATCTCAGCCCAGACCCATAATACCTGATCGGGAACAGCCAATTAGTGATTGTGTCACAATTCCATGTTGCATGGCGGGGAGCAGCACACAGCACAGTTGGGAGATATATAATATATAAAATGATTTCCGGCCCGTCGAGAGGTGGAATCCATGTGGAAGACATCAAGGCCATCTTGTGCCATGGGCAAATTGTGCCCAATTAGCCACTTTAGCTCCCTGATATTATTTCATTCACTAGTGTTATATGGTGTTTAAGGTATAAATAGGGAGCAGGTGTGTTTAATTTGGTGTTATCGCTCACACACTCTCTCATACTGGTCACTAGAAGTTCAACATGGCACCTCATGTCAAAAAATTATCTGAGGATCTAATAAAAAAAAAATAATTTTTATCCTACATAAATATCGACTAGGTTATAAGAAGAAGGCCAACACCCTGAAACTGAGCTGCAGCACGGGGGTCAAAACCATACAGCAGTTTAACAAGACAGTTTCCACTCAGAATAGGCCTCACTATGGTAAACCAAAGAAGTTAAGTGCACATGCTCAGTGTTATCTTTTCCAAATTACTGAAGAGGTTAAAGGGGTGGGGGGTTGGCCTACTTGCATGGCTGTCATCCCAAAAAGAAGCCTCTCTAAAGATGAAGCATAAAAAAGCTTGCAAACAGTTTGCTGAAGACAAGCAGACTAAGGATATGGACTACTGTAACAATAGGAGCTCCCTATTGGCTTCATACTTCTCTATTGTGCAACAAATGACCTTCTCACTCAGATGTAGCATAGCTCAGACAGTGAGATGTAGCATAGTTGAGACAGTCTGATATAGTGGAGCAAAGGCAGATGTAGCATCTCTGACCATCTCTGCTCTTCTACATATGACCATCTCTTTTTTACTGCATCTCAGTCTTAGCTCTGCTTCATCTAAATTAAACAATCAGATGTAGCAGAACAGAGACAGAAGTAGCACCTCTGACCGTCTCAGGTCTGCTACATTGATGGTCTCAGCTCTACTACATCTCACCATCTCAGCTCTGTTACATGTGAGTGTTTGACTGCTAAAATTGAGAAAATGAATTGGAAATACAATTTTTAAGAAGCTAAAAGAAATTTGAGAGCTGATCCTGTACTTTTGTTGCTGTCTGGGGTTGCCACCCCACCCACTTGCAATGGGTCAATTGTTTAGTGCAGAGGTCTCAAACACATGGCCCACAGGCTGCATGCGGCCCCGGAGGCTGCTTGTTGCGGCCCGCCGACCCCGTGACAATCGCAGCTCTATGCCCGGGGACCGGCGCCAGCAGGACTTTTCTACAATTGAATAATTTGTGGTGCCGTGCAGAGGAGCTGTCTGCACAATATCAATGGCGGCTGACCACCAATCAGATGCAAGGAAGTGACATCGCTGTATGACGTCACCTCCTTGCATCTGATTGGCCGGCGGTAGCCATTGATATAATGCAGACAGCTCCTCTGCGAGGCACCGCAAATTACTCAATTGTACTAAAGTTCTGCTGGTGCCGGTTCCCGGGCATAGAGCTGTGATCGTTATGGGCCACAACAAGCAGGTACGTGCTCACGATCAGGACCCTGGACGCGGCAGGTCCTGACCTGCGGGTCTGCAAGTCTCCTCTTTAGGAGACCGCATCTACCTGTACCCGCGATCAGGGTTTGGGGTGCTGCGGTCTCCTTGCAGTGTTCTCCCTAGGGAGGACATGCGACTCTGCAGCATAAATTCACATGCTGCGGCCTCTGCAAGCCGCACCACAGGTCAGTTTTCACTGCTGGCCACACAAGCACAGTGGACATGTGATTTTTAGAAATCCCATCTACTCTGCTTGTACTGTACATCGCAGCGTTTTGGACGCAGCTGAAAAATGCTGCATTCAAAACGCTACAAACACTGATCGTGGGCACGCAGGAAATGGAGGAAAGGTGAGGAGATTTTTTTTTTTTGCGTATTACTAAAGGATGGCAACAATACCACAAGGATGAGCACAGTACTGCAGGACACAATACTGCAGGACACAATACTGCAGGGCACAAGGATGAGCACAATACTACAAGGATGGGCACAATACTACAAGGATGAGCACAATACTACAACGATGGGCACAATACTACAATGATGGGGACAATACTACAAGGATGGCCACAATACCACAAGGATGAGCACAGTACTGCAGGACACAATACTGCAGGACATAATACTGCAGGGCACATGGATGAGCACAATACTACAAGAATGGGAACAATACTACAAAGATGGGTACAATACTACTGAGCACAATACTACAAGATTGGGTACAATACTGCAGGGCACAATACTACAAGGATGGGTACAATACTACTGGGCACAATACTACAAGGATGGGTACAATACTACTGGGCACAATACTACAAGGATGAGCACAATATTACAAGGATGAGCACAGTACTGCAGGACACAAGGATGAGCACAACACTACAAGGATGGGCACAATACTGCAGGGCGCAATACTACAAGAATGGGTACAATACTACTGGGCACAATACTACAAGGATGAACACAATACTACTAGACACAATACTATAAGGATGGGTACAATACTACTGGGCACAATACTACAAGGATGGGCACAATACTACTGAGCACAATACCACAAGAATGAGCAAAATACTACAAGGATTGGTACAATACTACTGGGTACAATACTACTGGGCACAATACCACAAGGATGGGCACAATACCACAAGAATGGGCACAATACTATTGAGAACAATGCTACAAGGATGAGCACAATGCTACTGGGCACAATATTACAAGGATGGGCACAATATTACAAAGATGATCACAATACTACAAGGATGGGCACAATACCAAAATGATGATCACAATACTACTGGACACAATATTACAAGGATGAGCAGAATAGTACTGGGCACAATACCACAAGAATGAGCAAAATACTACAAGGATTGGTACAATACTACTGGGTACAATACTACTGGGCACAATACCACAAGGATGGGCACAATACCACAAGAATGGGCACAATACTATTGAGCACAATGCTACAAGGATGAGCACAATGGTACTGGGCACAATACTACAAGGATGAGCACAATACTACGGGGCACAATATTACAAGGATCGGCAAAATATTACAAGGATGGGCACAATACTACTGGGCACAACACTACAAAGATGAGCATAATACTACTGGGCACAATATTACAAGGATGGGTACAATACTACTAGGCACAATACTACAAGGATTGGCACAATACTACTGGGCACAGTATTACAAGGATGGGCACAATACTACTGGGCACAATATTACAAGGATAAGCACAATACTACTGGGCACAATACTACATGGCACAAGGATGGGCACGATACTACAGAGCACAATACCACAAGGATGGGCTCAATACTACTGGGCACAATACTACAAGGATGGGTACAATACTACTAGGCACAATACTACAAGGATGGGCACAATACTACTGGGCACAATACTACAAGGATGAGCACAATACTACGGGGCACAATAATACAAGGATTGGCACAATATTACAAGGATGGGCACAATACTACTGGGCACAATACTACAAAAATGGGCACAATACTACAAAAATGGGCACAATATTACAAGGATGGGCACAATACTACTGGGCACAATATTACAAGGATGGACACAATACTACTGGGCACAATATTACAAGGATGGGCACAATATTACTGGGCACAATATTACAAGGATGGCACAATATTACAATGATGGGCACAATACTACTGGGCACAATATTACAAGGATGGGCACAATACTACTGGAAACAATACTACAAGGATGGGCACAATATTACAAGGATGGGCACAATACTACTGGGTACAATATTACAAGGATGGGTACAGTACTACTGGGCACAATACTACAAGGATGAGCACAATACTACTGTGCACAATATTACAAGGATTGACACAGTACTACTGGGCACAATACTACAAGGATTGGCACAATACTACTGGGCACAACACTACAAAGATGAGCATAATACTACTGGGCACAATATTACAAGGATGGGTACAATACTACTGGTCACAATACTACAAGGATTGGCACAATACTACTGGGCACAACACTACAAAGATTGGCACAATACTACTGGGCACAATATTACAAGGATGGGCACAATATTACAAAGATAAGCACAATACTACTGGGCACAATACTACAGGGCACAATACTACAGGGCACAATACCACGAGGATGGGCTCAATACTACTGGGCACAATACTACAAGGATGGGTACAATACTACTAGGCACAATACTACAAGGATTGGCACAATACTACTGGGCACAATACTACAAGGATGAGCACAATACTACTGGACACAATATTACAAGGATGGGCACAATATTACAAGGATGGGCACAATACTACTGGGCACAATACTACAAGTATGGGCACAATACTACTGGACACAATATTACAAGGATCAGCACAATATTACAAGGATGGGCACAATACTACTGGGCACTATATTACAAGGATGGGCACAATACTACTGGGCACAATACTACAAGGATTGGCACAATACTACTGGGCACAATATTACAAGGATGGGCACAATACTACAAGGATTGGCACAATACTTCTGGGCACAATATTACAAGGATGGGCACAATACTACTTGGCACAATATTACAAGGATAAGCACAATACTACTGGGCACAATACTACAGGGCACAAGGATGGGCACAATACTATAAGGCACAACACCACAAGGATGGGCTCAATACTAAAATGATGGGCACAATACTACTGGGCACAATACCACAAGGATGGGGGACATTACATCAGGGCACACCGATATTGACATTACTACAATATGTTGGCTAAGATTACTATATGATACTGCTAATTTTCAAACAATAGTACAAGAAAGTGATAACATTCAAAATAAACCATGACATTTTTTTTGCGCCATTAAAAATGCTTTTATATATATATACATATATATATATATATATATATATATATATATATATACTTAACTAAACAAAAAAGTGCAGGTTTGTTCTAATAAACAAGCAACAAATGTTTAAAAAATTGATCCAAAAGGTGTATAGAAAAAGAATATGGATTCATTAAAAATGTCTTTGTCCTGCAAAGAATGCGTCCCTTCTCAATTTTTTTTTCCTATATGCGGCCCATACACCCAGCTGAGTTTGAGACCCCTGGTTTAGTGGAAGGGTGTTTGTTCAGGTGGGTGGGGTTTCGACAGCCGGACACCAGACTTTTGCGCCTAGTGAGAGCAATTAAAAGAATTTAGTGGCTGTCACTGGGGTGCTGGCTTCCATTATTCACAGCAGGGAGCCAGCTTGTTGTGTCGGATTGGTCGCGATTGACACATCACTAGTGGAAATCTAGCCTAAGTAAAATAATCTACAGTCTGCATGTAAAGGCCCCGTCACACTAAGCAACATCGCTGCTAACGAACAACTTTTGTGACGTTGCTAGCGATGTTGCTGTGTGTGACATCCAGCAACAACCTGGCCCCTGCTGTGAGGTCGTTGGTTGTTGCTGAATGTCCTGGGCCATTTTTTAGTTGTTGCTGTCCCGCTGTGAAGCACAGATCGCTGTGTGTGACAGCGAGACAGCAACAACTAAATGTGCAGGCAGCAGGAGCCGGCTTCTGCGGAGGCTGGTAACCACAGTAAACATCGGGTAACCAAGAAGCCCTGTCCTTGGTTACCCGATATTTACCTTCGTTACCAGCCTCCTCTGCTCTCACTGTCAGTGCCGGCTCTTGCTCTGTGCACATGTAGCTGCAGGACACATCGGGTTAATTAACCCGATGTGTACTGTAGCTAGGAGAGCAAGGAGCCAGCACTAAGCAGTGTGCGCTGCTCCCTGCTCTCTGCACATGTAGCTACAGCACACATCGGGTAATTAACCCGATGTGTGCTGTAACTAGGAGAGCAGGGAGCCAGCTCTAAGCATTGTGCGCTGCTCCCTGCTCTCCGCACATATAGCTGCGTGCGCTGGTAACCAAGGTAAATATCGGGTTGGTTACCCGATATTTACCTTAGTTACCAAGCGCAGCATCTTCCACGCGGCGCTGCTGGCTGGGGGCTGGTCACTGGTTGCTGGTGAGCTCAACACGTGCAGCGACGCTCCAGCGATCCCTGCCAGGTCAGGTTGCTGGTGGGATCGCTGGAGCGTCGCAGTGTGACATCTCACCAGCAACCTCCTAGCAACTTACCAGCGATCCCTATCAGGTTGGATCGTTGTTGGGATCGCTGGTAAGTTGTTTAGTGTGACTGGGCCTTTACATAGACTGAAGCTTATGACAACATTTACTCTACATTTGATAGAACTGTAAAATGTAATAAAAACTTGAATGGAATATAAGAATTCTCTAACTATTCACAACACTCCCCTCCCACTTCACAAACTGAGAAAATAGCATGTTTGCATCTGAATTGGATTGCAGAAACTGCAATGTATGACTTGCAATAAGATGAAATTAATCAAAGTATAATTGTATATGACAAATCCAATTTCCTTCTATTGTTGGAAATTGTTATCTGCAGCAGTAATCCAGCACTTACCATACACTGTAGTTATAATTGCCTATGCATTATAGAGTATGACTATGTATACATGAGTACAGAATCATTATCATGTTCGGATTAAAATAACAATAGTAACTTGCCACAGAGAGTTGCTTACCTCCTCTTGAATAGGTTGAACTGAGTTAATTAATTTCTACTCCATGGGCTCGCAAATTCTTTGTCTACTTGTAGATTAAATATACGTAGTAGGAACAGAGCTGGTGCTTGACAATGGGTATTGAGTCATTCCAAACTCCAATTTAAGTCCTTGCCCCCCCCCTCCGTCCCATTCATCCTCTCCACTAGACCCATAGTTTAAATACTAAACTAAAATAAAGAGACCACACCAGAGGATGCACCGTAATGAATTGGCCACAGCAGCCGTTTATTTAACATACCACATATAACCAAAATTATACCACTAATAAGAAGGGAATTTTCCTCAAAGCCCCCAACAATTCTTTAATTGCGGGCCCAGCCCAGCCTAGACTTAGGCGGGCTTTGCACACTACGACATCGCAGGTGCGATGTCGGTGGGGTCAAATTGAAAATGACGCACTTCCGGCATCGCATGCGACATCGTAGTGTGTAAAGCCTAGAGGATACGATTAACAAGCGCAAAAGCGTCGTAATCGTATCATCGGTGCAGCGTCGGCGTAATCCATGATTACGCTGACGCGACAGTCCGATGTTGTTCCTCGCTCCAGCGGCAGCACACATCGCTGTGTGTGAAGCCGCAGGAGCGAGGAACATCTCCTACCGGCGGCACTGCGGCTTCCGTAGGATATGCGGAAGGAAGGAGATGGGCGGGATGTTTACATCCCACTCATCTCCGCCCCTCCGCTCCGATTGGCCGCCTGGCGTGTGACGTCGCTATGACGCCGCACGACCCGCCCCCTAAACAAGGAGGCGGGTCGCCGGCCAGAGCGACGGTCGCAGGACAGGTGAGTCCATGTGAAGCTGCCGTAGCGATAATGTTCGCTACGGCAGCTATCACAAGGAAATCGCTGCTGCGACGGGGGCGGGTACTATCGCGCTCGGCATCGCAGCATCGGCCTGCGATGTCGCAGCGTGCAAAGTACCCCCCTTACAGTACAAGGTTGTATTACCCCTAGCCAATTAAACTCCTGCTCACAGGCACTTACTGAAAAATGACCCGTCTGATTTTTATCGCACCACTACGAGCCCTACCTTCACCACCTGTATAGCACTCAGCCATCTTCCATTCCTTTGAATCCACCTGGGGAGTCCAGAGCCTTGTGAGCTCCCCCCCATTCATCCACCGTGAAACCACATTCCCAACTTAGAGGACGCTCCCCTGTACCCGCCGCTGTGTCAAGAATTAAAGAACTAATAATTCAAAAATACATAGGAAACTAACCTAAATCTCAGGACTGATTGTGACATAGACATCTATATCTGTCTAAGCATATCTACCTGAATAAACGAAAGGCCACATATAGCTGCTCAGATCGTCTCACTATGTACTGGCCCTGTCATTGCTCTAAACAAAAAAGGGGAGGTTGGGTGGGAGTTTAACTGTAGGCTGCCTAAAATTGCTGTCCTACACTAGTGGCTTCCCTTATTCATGCACCTAATACCTTACTCCACCTCTTTGGGATCTCTGCCTTTGCTTTAATCCCCTCCTTCCCTAGGCCTGGCAAATCCCCTAAACCCTGCATTATTTGAAAATTCCCCTATACTTGAAACAAACCCCCAAGCCCTGTATCATTTAACCCTTTCATCCCCGCCAAACCTTCTCATGTCGGCCTCCCCTCTAGGCCGTGACCTAAGTCCGGCCTTTAGTTTTGGAAATATGTTAAATATAGAATATTAACAGTATATATAAGGCCTGCGACACACATCCGTGCCGCCGGCACGTGTTTGTCATTTTTTACACGTACCGGCGGCACGGAGACACGTACAGCAATGCTACCCTATGGTAGCAGGCACACACACGTAAAACCACACGGAACGTGTGTCCGTGTGCGTTTGTACGTGTGTGCGTTTTTCAAAGCGCTGACATGTCCGGTTTTTCTCCGGCAGCACGAGTGTCACACGGCCCGCACCCGTACTACACGGGTGTAGTGTGGATGCGGTCCCGTGTGACACGCGCCGGAGAAAACACACGTGTCAGTGAAAAAAAAAAACATTAACTCACCTTCTCCTGCCCTCCTGTCTCTGCCGCTGCTGCCTCTTGCTGCCGACCGCCGCTCATTATGCTCATAGAATATTCACTTCACTGCCTGGCAGCAGCAGCAGCAGCGGGGAGACGGGAGGGCTGGAGCCCGAGGATCAGCACCATGGACAGCAGCGCGGACATCAGGAAGGACCAGGTGAGTATGATAATTACCGGTTCTACGTGTGCTATCGCGGATAGCACACGTAGAACACACGTGTCCCGCACGTACCAGAGACACGTACTTACCTGCACGCAATACGCAGGGGAAATACGTGTCTCTCGGCACGTGCGTGATTTTCACGTGAATGTGGCAGAGGCCTAATAGTGTATTTCACTACCATTGGTCAAAGCTTGGTTAATATAAAAAATAAGAGTTGTAACCTGATGTATGTCCTATCTGCCTTTGCTCTGGGCATTGGTTCACAGGCTGCAACTGTGATGTCACGATTACAATGCACATTAATGCTGCAGCCAATCACTGAGCTTAGTGGTTTTTGCCTTCAACATTGGCAGTGGTAAACCTGGGGTGAGTCCTATTCCACTAACTTAACACATTATCTGACCCCATTTTAATCACCTAACACAACCCCGTTCTGCCCAGCACCTAAAAATACAGCATACCAAATGCCATTTCTTTTTATGGTGACTCCAATGGGCTTCGGCACAGACAGTCTTAGCAAAAATTGAGAGCATGGTGTCACTGATTCACACCCTTTTTAAAGGAGCCATTTAATCTGAGTGCCTGAGGCTTAAAGGGAACTAATCACTAGGATTTTCGTATATAAGCTAAAGCCAGTGCTATACTGGCATTATCAGGCTGATTCTGTACATACCTGTAGTGGTCAGCTCGGATGTTTAGGTTTTGAAATTCAAGAAAGTGAAGTTTGTAAAATGAGCAGCTTGTTGAGTGACAGTTGCACTGGGGCAGATCATATATTCATAGTTATCCCCTCCCCCTGTTAGAATTAGAATAAGTATTATACAAATTACTCACTTTGTCTGTGGAAGGACCTGTGTGAGGTCATACCCAGGGGACCTGGTATCCAGCTTTGGTGGCTGAGGCCCTGCCCCTTTGGTCACATAAATAAAGGTAAAATAAAGAAAAAATAATAAAGCAAGCGGCGCTATGCTTCAGGAGCCTCCAGCGTGGCTGTAACTGCTTCCATGGCTGCCCATTCACTTCCAGGGCTGCATATTTGGCTCATGCATATGCACTGCTCTCCCTGCCCATTGACATCTCTGATTGGTTGCAGTCAGACGTGCCCCTACGCTGAGTGACCGCGTCTGACGCTTTCAATCAGAGACCTAGTCTGAGGGTCTATCGTGTAGTAAAATAAATAAATTAAAAAAATTGGCATAGGGTTCCTCCATATTATAATACCAGCACAGATAACGCATGTGACTACAGGCTGTAGCCTCCAGCTCTCTGCTTATCTTGGCTGTGTATCAAAGTAAGAGGAACCACATGGTGCTTTTATTTTTTTTTTAATTAGTTAAAAAAATAATTAAAAAAAAAACAGTGTGCGGTTCCCCTCCAATTTTAATACCTAGCCAAGAGCCCAAAAAGCTGGGGGCTGGTATTTTCAGGCTGTTAAGACCCATGGTTGTTGTGAGCCCCCCAGACTAAAAATAGCAGCCTGCAGCTGCCCAGGATTGCCACATCCATTAAATGCAACCATCCCAGCACTTTACCTGGTTCTTCTCGATTGTCCTGGTGCAGTGAGAATTGGGGTAATATGTGGTTAATCACAGCACACAGCTGCCACTAAGCCCTAGATTAGTAATGGTAGGCGTCTATGATACCCCCCATTACTAATCTGTAAGTGAAAGTAAATACACACAAACACCAAAAAAATCCTTTATTTGAAATAAAAGACTCTCTTTCACGATTTTAGGAACCCCCAAAACACTCCTGCAGGTCCAAAGTAATCCACACAGCGTCCCACGATGATTCCAGCTCTGCTGTGCTCTGCTACAGTACTGAAAGCACAGCGCGCAATCATGGAACATGACCAAACACTGTGCGGTTCAGGCAGAGACTGAGCCGCAATGAGCGGTGACGTCAGTCAGGTTAGTTACAGTCACAGATGGAGGTTCCCATTGTCCTCCATCTGTGATCAGAGGTAACCTGACCTCAGGTGACCTCAATGAACTCTTACTAAGTTTACAGACCTGTTTTTCCTAGCAGAAAACAACATGGTTTTTTTTTGCCAAAAGATGCAGATTTGGTGCTGAAATTTTTACACCATATTCCTACACCCAATCTACACCTGGCAAAAAATGCATCACTACCGCATCATATTGCATGTGGTTTTGATGCATTTTTTCCCCAGGAGGTGCACATTGGGTGCATGAATATGGTGTTTAAATTGAATCCCCAAATTTGCGTGTCTTGGCCCAAAAATACATTTTTGTTTCTGCCAGGAGGCGCAAATTCGGTGCTGAAATCTGGTGCAGACATTTCAGCACTAAATTTGCACCTCCTGGCAGAAAAATGCTACCAAAATGGTGTAAAAATCTTTTTTGCATTTTTGGGCTAAAAGACGCAAATTTAGTAATGGGGATGGATATCCTTGAGGCACCCCCTCATTAAACAGGTACAATTATCTTATCTGCTTCATTCAAGAAGTATTCACGTTTATATAGCTAAGGTTACATAATTTGAATAAAAATGATGCAGTCAAAATACCCATTGGCAAATAATTGAGCTCACAGTGTATTTGTGTCCATGTAGATTATATTTGGGAAGTGTTAAAGGGGTATGCCCATCTCCAAGATCATATCCCAATATGTAGTAGGCATAATAATAATAATAATAATTTTATTAGCAAATACCTCCAATTAGAAATGTAGTACAGTTCTCCTAATTAGCTATTTCACTTACCTAATGCACAGGGCCTTACATTAGGTTAGATATCCATGGTTATAATTATTAGCAACTAACTCACTTTCCCTATATGAGTGGATATAACCATGGATACCTAAGCTACTGTAATGCCCTGCACATAAGGTAAGTGACATAGCTATATTAGGGTAAATATACTACATTTCTAATTGGAGGTAATTGCTAATATTATTATTATTACACTTACTACATATTGGGATAGGATCTTGAGAGATGGGAATACCCCTTTAATTCCTTTAGTTTTTATCTATCTATCCATTATCTATCTATCTATCTATCTATCTATCTATCTATCTATTATCTATCTTACTATCTGTCTATTGTTCCTTTTTTATTTTTATGCTCATTTTAAGCAATCATTTTGCTGGGCAACTTGCAAAGCCAAATTTACACAATGCAGTTAACACTGATGGGTTTTTTTTGATCGGAAACTAGAGACGTGTATCTATATTCTTTAGATATGTTTTGCCTTTAGAACACGCTCCTGGTTTTTGGCATGAAGAGTGACCTCAAAAACTACACTAAAGCTGCACCATGTGAATCTGACCTTACAGTCTATAGGTTTTTATAAGTCAAAGAGAGACCATAGTGAATGAATAAGCTTAAAAAGCCGGCACTATGCTGTGTGATATCTTTAGCTGCCCACTGCACGGCAGGATTAAATAATGCTTATATGTTATAAAGTGGAGACGTTTCTATTGTCTTCTGAAAGTTGTTTGTACACTGTGTGCAGAATTATTAGG
Source organism: Anomaloglossus baeobatrachus (assembly GCF_048569485.1). Classification (NCBI taxonomy): domain Eukaryota; kingdom Metazoa; phylum Chordata; class Amphibia; order Anura; family Aromobatidae; genus Anomaloglossus; species Anomaloglossus baeobatrachus. The sequence goes on from NC_134353.1 coordinate 674,265,824, forward strand.
CAAATGAGTATTTTGATCACATGATAATTTTTATATATGTTGTCTTACTGTTATAGGCATGAGAGCCAACTACCAATTAAGTAAATCAGGTGATGTGCATCTCTGTAATGAGGATCGGTGTGGTTTAATGACATCAACACCCTATATAAGGTGTGTTTAATTATTAGGCAACTTTTTTTCCCTTAGTCAAAATGGATCAGAAGAGAGATTTGATGGGCTCTGAAAAGTCCAAAATTGTGAGATGTCTTGCAGAGGGATGCAGCAGTCTTGAAATTGCCAAACTTTTGAAGCGTGATCACACAACACACAACACACGAACAAACAAGCGTTTTATGTCAAATAGCCAACAGGGTCGCAAGAAGCGTGTTGGGCAAACAAGGCGCAAAATAACTGCCCATGAATTGAGGAAAATCAAGCGTGAAGCTGCCAAGATGCTATTTGCCACCAGTTTGGCCATATTTCAGAGCTGCAACGTTACTGGAGTATCAAAAAGCACAAGGTTTGCCATACTCAGGGACATAGCCAAGGTAAGGAAGGCTGAAAAACCACCACCTTTGAACAAGAAACATAAGATAAAGCATCAAGACTTGAGCCAAGAAATATCAAGGGCAGAGAGCTCCACTCCGACTCAGATGCCAGCAAGGTGGAGGTGGGGTACTGGTATGGGCTGGTATCATCGAAGATGATTTTGTGTGACCTTTCGGGTTGAGGATGGAGTGAAGCTCAATTCCCAGACCTACTGCAAGTTCCTGGAAGACAACTTCTTCAAGCAGTGGTACAGGAAGAAGTCGGTATCATTCAAGAAAAACATGATTTTCATGCAGGACAATGCTCCATCACATGCATCCAACTACTCCACAGCGGGGCTGGACAGTAAAGGTCTAAAAAATGAAAAAGTAATGATATGGCCCCCTTGTTCACCTGATCTGAACCCCATAGAGAACCTGTGGTCCCTCATAAAATGCGTGATCTACATGGAGGGAAATAGTACACCTCTCAGAACAGTGTCTGGGAGGCTGTGGTGGCTGCTGCATGCAATGTTCATCGTAAACCGATCAAGCAACTGACAGAATCTATGGATGGTAGGCTGTTGAGTGTCATCATAAAGAAAGGTGGCTATATTGGTCACTAATTTTGTGGGGTTTTGTTTTTGCATGTCAGAAATGTTTATTTCTAAATTTTGTGCAGTTATATTGGTTTACCTGGTGAAAATAAACAAGTGAGATGGGAATATATTTGGTTTTTATTAAGTTGCCTAATAATTCTGCACAGTAATAGTTACCTGCACAAACAGATCTCCTCCTAAGATAGCCAAATCTAAAAAAAACCCACTCCAACTTCCAAAAATATTAAGCTTTGATATTTGAGTCATTTGGGCTGATTGAGAATGTAGTTGTTGATCAATAATAAAAAAAAATCCTCTAAACAACTTGCCTAATAATTCTGCACACGGTGTATGAGTTTTCTTTGCTTGTGAGCAATTTTCATATTATTGATAACACACATCACAGCATGCTGAATTTCTTTCTGATGCCAATTGGTATGAGAAAAGAATTGCAGATGGACACTGCCCTTATAGTTTTACATTAGTACGGGTGCAATCTAATGTTTTATTGGATTACACTCGTCATTTAAAGCACAAGTGGAACCAAAAGATTTAAAGGGACCCTGTCAGCACAAAATGACTGTTCAAACCAAGTACAGGTGCTCGGTGTGTAAGGGTAAGTTCACACAGTGCGTTTTTCGCGGCATTTTTGCGCGTTTTTTCAGGTGCGTTTTTGGCCTCAAAACTGCATGACTTTGCTTCCTCAGCAAAGTCTATGAGTTTTCATTTTTGCTGTCCGCACACAACTTTTTTTTTAAAATGCGTTTGAGCGTAAAAAAAAAAAAAATGGACATGTCAATTCTTTCCTGCGTTTTTCCCCCTTGCAATGCATTGGAAAAACGCAGAAAAACGCAGAGATCAAAAACCCAGCAAAACACAGCCAAAAACGCACCAAATCGCGGCAAAAACGCATGCATTTTTTGCCGCGTTTTTTTGCCGCGGGTGCGTTTTTGTGCGTTTTTAGCGGTCAAAACCGCACAAAAACGCAGCGTCCAAAAAATGCAGCGTGTGCACATAGCCTAACGGGGTAGTCGTGGTGTGGCTGGTAGCTGTGTGATGCCCCCTGGTCCACAACAGGCAGTCTGTGAGCCCAATTACTTGCTGGCTGCCGTATCTAGGTCCCGTTTAATCTCTGAGGGTCCGACAGGAATTCAGACAACACTGTGTTACTTTTCTCAAATGGGACTTTTACTTTAGAAATGTCTCCTTCAAAGGATACACATAAAATACTTTACTCTTCAAACTTAACTTCCACCTGCACTGCTCTTCACTTTACACGGCTGTTCTCTTAGGGCTGCTTCTCACTTGCGAGTTTCTCGCAGTAGAGCAATGCGAGAAAAACTCGCATTGGAATCGGACACGTTAGTGAATGATTCAGCTCGCATTTGCGATTTTTTTCTCAGTCCAAATCGAACTGAAAAAAAAAATCACAGCATGCTGCTTTTTTGCGAGTTTCTACTGCGAGTCTCTCCAATGCAAGTCTAAGGGAGCGTGTAAAAAATCGGATGTCACGGGATGGCACTCACACCATCCTAGTGACATCCGATTTTCTAAATACATTTCTCGCATGTTTCCTAAAACACTGGAAACGAGCGATGTCTCCCAATGTCTGTCAATCACTATTCTCTGTCAGTCAGTCTCTCCCTCTTGGTCTCTATTCTCTCTCTGTCGGTCCATCACTATCTCTGTCCCCCTCTCACAGTCTGTCGGTCATTCTCCCCCCTCTCTCATACTCACCGTTCCCCGATCCCCGGCGCGGCGCTGCACGGCATTCACACTGCTGCGGCGGCTTTTACTATTTTGAAAAAGCCGGCTGCTCATTAAACAATCTCGTATTCCCTGCTTTACCCGCCCACAGATGCCTATGATTGGTTGCAGTGAGACACGCCCCCACGCTGAGTGACAGGTGTCTCACTGCACCCAATCACAGCAGCCGGTGGGCATGTCTATACTGTGCAGTGAAATAAATAATTAAATAATTAAAAAAAACGGCGTGCGGTCCCCCCCAATGTTAATACCAGCCAGATAAAGCCATACGGCTGAAGGCTGGTATTCTCAGGATGGGGAGCTCCACGTTATGGGGAGCCCCCCAGCCTAACAATATCAGTCAGCAGCCGCCCAGAATTGCCGCATACATTAGATGCGACAGTTCTGGGACTGTACCCGGCTCTTCCCGATTTGCCCTGGTGCGTTGGCAAATCGGGGTAATAAGGAGTTATTGGCAGCCCATAGCTGCCAATAACTCCTAGATTAATCATGTCAGGCGTCTATGACATACCTTCCATTATTAATCTGTAAGTTACAGTAAATAAACACACATACACGAAAAAATCCTTTATTAGAAATAAAAAACACTAACAAATTCCCTGGTTCAACAATTTAATAAGCCCCAAAAAGCCCTCCATATCCGGCGTAATCCAGGATGGTCCAGCGTCGCTTCCAGCTTTGCTGCATGAAGGTGGCAGGAGCTGCAGAAGACACCGCCGCTCCTGTCAGCTCCATGCAGCAACTGAGGTGAGTATCGCGATCAGCTGAGCTGTCACTGAGGTTACCCGCGGCCACCGCTGGATCCTCCAACAGTGACAGCGGGTAACCTCAGTGACAGCTCAGCTGATCGTGATACTCACCTCAGTTGCTGCATGGAGCTGACAGGAGCGGCGGTGTCTTCTGCAGCTGGAAGGTATCTCATAGACGCCTGACATGATTAATCTAGGACAGTGTTTCTCAACTCCAGTCCTCAAGACCCACTAACAGATCATGTTTTCAGGTTTTCCTCAATCAGTTTTTCAGGATTTCCTTAATGTTGCACAGGTGATGGAATTATTCCCTATCTAACTTTGAGGAAAACCTGAAAACATGATCTGTTGGTGGGTCTTGAGGACTGGAGTTGAGAAACACTGATCTAGGAGTTATTGGCAGCTATGGGCTGCCAATAACTCCTTATTACCCCTATTTGCCAACGCACCAGGGCAAATCGGGAAGAGCCGGGTACAGTCCCAGAACTGTCGCATCTAATGTATGCGGCAATTCTGGGCGGCTGCTGACTGATATTGTTAGGCTGGGGGGCTCCCCATAACGTGGAGCTCCCCATCCTGAGAATACCAGCCTTCAGCCGTATGGCTTTATCTGGCTGGTTTTAAAATTGGGGGGACCGCACGCCGTTTTTTTTAATTATTTAATTATTTATTTCACTGCACAGTATAGACACACCCACCGGCTGCTGTGATTGGGTGCAGTGAGACACCTGTCACTCAGCGTGGGGGCGTGTCTCACTGCAACCAATCATAGGCGCCTGTGGGCGAGGAAAGCAGGGAATATGAGATTGTTTAATGAGCGGCCGGCTTTTTCAAAATAGTAAAAGCCGCCGGAGCAGTGTGAATGCCGTGCAGCGCCGCGCCGGGGATTGGGGATCGCTGAGTATGAGAGAGGGCTGCTAACTTCAGTCACTCAGGGGATTAGCGGTCACCGGTGAGCAATTCACAGGTGACCGCTAATCAGGACGCGGCACAGACAGAGCTGCAGCATGACAATGGAGTCGGGTGAAGTTCACCTGAGTTCATTCTGATCGTGTGGCTCTGTCTGTGTCTGCTGTCATCTGCCATTCAGCTCTGCTACATGGCTGTCTGTGTCTGCTGTCAGCGGCCATGTAGCAGAGCTGAATGGCAGATGACATAGTTAAAAATACACATTACACACGCATTACACACGCTAATGAAATCATTAATTTAATTTATTCAGAAAAAGCATCGCACTTGCATTGCACTCGGACCTAACGGGAACTAAAATCAGACGAGTTTTTTTCAGCCCAGTCGGACCGATTTTAGTCGCATAGATGTGTTTCCAGCCTTACACTTCACAGGCTGGCGTAGCCCTAACTGTCTCTTCCTGTTTCTCAGGGTCCCAGCTCGGGGCTTTCTGTACTTATAGGGTCCCGCACATCTAGCAATCCAGTCATCCAGGGGGGACCTGCCTGAAGGGGATCGGTTTGACCCCAGTACTCCATGCAGCCTCCTCTTTACACAGCCATTTTTCTTCTCATCTTCTCTTTTCCTGTTTCAGGGACTTAACCCCCTAAAACCTTCTCCCACAGAGGCGAAACCTGTTATTAGCCCCGAGTGTCCCTGCCTTAGGCTGCAGGCTGAACTACCCAGATAAGCATCCTACTTAGCAGTTCTTCTTTACTTATAAAAAAAAACCTGACCCGCTACATCTATACCTACCTAACATTATTTTCCTATTACTGCACACAACTACTTCACATGACATGTTCACAATACAAGAACTTTGTCGACGTCTTCAGGGGTGAGTCTTCGAACACCGACCACCTCCTTACGAGAGCCAATCATTTAATCACACCTTTGCACCTGCTTGTTCTCCATGTATTGGTTCTAACTCCTGTGATTGGTTGGCATTCATTTATATATGATAGTATTGGTCATTTTACTTCATGCTATGATTAAAGGCAGTTGTGCTCGAAATGCGTCATGCTGTTTTTATAACCTTTTACATGGATTTGTTTGTCTCTTCATGTTTTTTAATGATGCCTAAATTAAGAAAACATTTTTTTTTTTTTACTAAAACAATTGCCTGAGCAGTGTGCTGGGATTCTGTTTCCTTCTCCACGTTCACTCATATAGAAAACAAAGTGGTCAGATGAGGTAACCGTGTCCTTTGTGTGGAAATTGGGGGAGATAGGTGTTGGACGAACATGCCTGCTCCTCCTCCTTGGCTGTGTGACTCTGCTGCCTCTCCTGGCAATGTTCTGTCTATTACGGTGCATTATGTGCGCACGCTGCATTTTTTGCATTGTTTTTGAGCATTTTTTGGGTGCAGTTTTGGTCTCAAAACTGCATGAATTTCCTTCCCCAGCAAAGTCTATGAGATTTCATTTTTGCTGTCCGCACAATGCAGATTTTTTTTCTGCGTCTTTGTGGTGACCACAAAGATGCAGCATGTTAATTCTTTTTGCGCTTTTCACCGCGTTTTTCACCCATTGAATGCATTGGACAAAAAAACACATCAAAACGCATCAAACGCACAAAATCACGCAAAAATGGATGCTTTTTTTATGCGTTTTCCCTGTGTGTGCGTTTTTGTGCGTTTTTTGTGGCCAAAAACGCTGCATCTTTGTGGTCAGGGAAAGAGGCAGTGTGCGGACATACCCATAAAGGGAATCTGTCACCCCCTTTGACTGTTTTAGGTTATTACTATGGGCATACAGTTAACGGATGTGGAAAGTAGTCTTACCTGTATGCCTCATAGCAGATACCTTGTACCACAAATATTACTTTAGATCGCTATATGCAAATATTGGGCTTTTGTTTTTCGGCTACTGGGGATTGCTTCCCTGTAAGAAATCCCAACTTCCATGCTTCATTATCCTTCCGGTCACCTCCTCTCAGTTTCACAGTCACACCGTCACAGCTGGCAAATCCTGCACGTGCACAGTAGAGTGTTCTTCAGCCTGCGCTTATTCACTGCCCCCATTGAATCTACCCTGCACAATCTATGAAGATTGTGCATAATCCATGCGCACGTTGCGTTTTAGAATGCAGCGATTTGCATGCTGCCAAATCGCTGCGTTCTAAAAAGCAACATGTCACTTCTTTCGTGCGCTCTGCATGCTGTCTCCATTCTGTTTATAGGGAGAGGCAGCATCCAGAGCGCACGAATTCTGCAGTCGGCAAAGTTTCAGAACTGAGCTTTTCAGCTGCGCTCTGAAGCGGACATGCAGTCACTTTACGCTGGTGTGCAGAGCGCACACACGTGGGCACATAGCCTTACTGTTTTTGTGAATTAAAGTTCATAGGAAATAAGAGACCTTTTAAATGGCTTGGAAAGCTGTAATCAGAAAGAACAGCTCAAGTGTGACACTGCAAAATCAATAAATCATCGAAGGAAAAATGAAGCAGAAAATGATTTTGACGTTTAAACATATTAACATTTGTGCTTCATACAGTTAGGTCCAGAAATATTTGGACAGTGACACAAGTTTTGTTATTTTAGCTGTTTACAAAAACATGTTCAGAAATACAATTATATATATAATATGGGCTGAAAGTGCACACTCCCAGCTGCAATATGAGAGTTTTCACATCCAAATTGGAGAAAGGGTTTAGGAATCATAGCTCTGTAATGCATAGCCTCCTCTTTTTAAAGGGACCAAAAGTAATTGGACAAGGGACTCTAAGGGCTGCAATTATCTCTGAAGGCGTCTCCTTCGTTAACCTGTAATCAATGAAGTAGTTAAAAGGTCTGGGGTTGATTAAAGGTGTGTGGTTTTGCATTTGGAAGCTGTTGCTGTGACCAGACAACATGCGGTCTAAGGAACTCTCAATTGAGGTGAAGCAGAACATCCTGAGGCTGAAAAAAAAGAAAAAATCCATCAGAGAGATAGCAGACATGCTTGGAGTAGCAAAATCAACAGTCGGGTACATTCTGAGAAAAAAGGCATTGACTGGTGAGCTTGGGAACTCAAAAAGGCCTGGGCGTCCACGGATGACAACAGTGGTGGATGATCGCCGCATACTTTCTTTGGTGAAGAAGAACCCGTTCACAACATCAACTGAAGTCCAGAACACTCTCAGTGAAGTAGGTGTATCTGTCTCTAAGTCAACAGTAAAGAGAAGACTCCATGAAAGTAAATACAAAGGGTTCACATCTAGATGCAAACCATTCATTAATTCCAAAAATAGACAGGCCAGAGTTAAATTTGCTGAAAAACACCTCATGAAGCCAGCTCAGTTCTGGAAAAGTATTCTATGGACAGATGAGACAAAGATCAACCTGTACCAGAATGATGGGAAGAAAAAAGTTTGGAGAAGAAAGGGAACGGCACATGATCCAAGGCACACCACATCCTCTGTAAAACATGGTGGAGGCAACGTGATGGCATGGGCATGCATGGCTTTCAATGGCACTGGGTCACTTGTGTTTATTGATGACATAACAGCAGACAAGAGTAGCCGGATGAATTCTGAAGTGTACCGGGATATACTTTCAGCCCAGATTCAGCCAAATGCCGCAAAGTTGATTGGACGGTGCTTCATAGTACAGATGGATAATGACCCCAAGCATACAGCCAAAGCTACCCAAGAGTTCATGAGTGCAAAAATGTGGAACATTCTGCAATGGCCAAGTCAATCACCAGATCTTAACCCAATTGAGCATGCATTTCACTTGCTCAAATCCAGACTTAAGACGGAAAGACCCACAAACAAGCAAGACCTGAAGGCTGCGGCTGTAAAGGCCTGGCAAAGCATTAAGAAGGAGGAAACCCAGCGTTTGGTGATGTCCATGGGTTCCAGACTTAAGGCAGTGATTGCCTCCAAAGGATTCGCAACAAAATATTGAAAATAAAAATATGTTGTTTGGGTTTGGTTTATTTGTCCAATTACTTTTGACCTCCTAAAATGTGGAGTGTTTGTAAAGAAATGTGTACAATTCCTACAATTTCTATCAGATATTTTTGTTCAAACCTTCAAATTAAACGTTACAATCTGCACTTGAATTCTGTTGTAGAGGTTTCATTTCAAATCCAATGTGGTGGCATGCAGAGCCCAACTCGCGAAAATTGTGTCACTGTCCAAATATTTCTGGACCTAACTGTATAGGAAAGGTGACCTGAACATCAGCAACTATTGCAACCAGCTGATATCCAGATATATTAGCTTCATCCCTGAAATAATGCATGCAAAGTTCATCCATCTATGTAACTGTTAGGAATTTTCTATCTGATAAAATCACATCTTAAAACCATTAATCTGGGATTTATTGCTTAAAGGGTATCTGTCATCACACACTCACAGTATAAACTAAACACATAGGGACCCATTCATCAAATCTTGTAAGCTTTGAAAATTTGCAAAATTTTGCCGAAACTCTAACATTTTGCGACTTTAGTAGTTTCACTGTGTTTTCACTAAGTTCCAATGGGCGGAGGCAACTAATGCTCCTCAAGTTCATACTTAGCCAACAAATCACTTTCACCCTGTTCTTCTTCAGGTTGCATTTTTTTTTGCATTTTTTTCATAGGGTAATAGGAGAAAATGGACCCCAGTGTTTGTTACACAATTAATCCTGACCATGAAGTCCCCGATTTGTGACTACTGTTCAGGTAAAACTAAGGAGAACCATTTTGGACAGCAAAATTGTGCTTGTCTGGTTTCATATCATATTGGCCGAATCCCCTGAGGTGGAAAAACAACAGAACGCCTCCAAAGTGATTTCATTTAACATACTACACCCCACAATGAACCTATGTGGAGGAGTACAGAGCATCTTGAATAATAGGGCTGTAAATTAAAAAAAAGTGCACTTTTTACCCCTAAAATATTGTTTTACCCCCAAATACTTCATATTCACCCGTTTGAAAATGGACCTTTACATTTGTATAGACATTTCATTTTTTAACACTAGAACTACTGGACTCGTGACACCTATATAGAAATACATAGTGCAAAGTAGTCAAAATGACTACCTCAGTAGTTCTAGTGTTAAAGGTCCATTTACATTGCGCGATGAGTAGCTTTAACCCTGTCGCATCAAGGCCAATTTTCATTTTTGCATTTTCGTTTTTTACATGACTTCTTCCCAGAGCGATAGCTTTTTTATTTTTCTGTTCACATAAACATATTAGGGCTTGTTTTTTGCAGGACAAGATGTACTTTTGATTGACACATTCATTTTACCACATAGCATACTGCAAAGTGGAAAAAAAAATCAAATATGCATTGAGCACAGTGTCTGGACCGTTGACGGCTTAAAAATAGTAGTAACTTATAGGCCTGCAGCAGAGCTGTGTCACTATCCCCAGTAGAGACCAGTGACGTCACCTGCAGGGCGGCGTTGATTTCCTACACTGCTCTGTATAGTGAAAATATTTGTGAAGCCGAATAATCAAAGTATTTGTGAGGGCCAGGGAGGACTGGAAGGCCCAGGAGCTGGATCCACTGGACCGAGCACCCCACCTGGAGGGCAGGGTACACGGTAGCTGGAGCACTAACGTGGCAGGAACGGGTGCAGGTATCAGGAAGCAAAGACAGGACCAGGTCACTAAGGTCACAGCGTACTTTAAGGCAGTAATAGGAAACAGGAACAAAGACCTGAGCACTTAGCTCACAAGACAAGGCATAGAAACACAAACGTTGATCAGGCCCCGCCCACATGGAGAGGCCAGTCTTATATACTCAGCACAGCCTCAGGTCATATCCTGTTGCAGCAGTGCTGGGCCTATAAGACCAGGTGAGTGGGCACGGCCCGGTCCTATACAGAACATTAGTCAGAATCAGACTCCTGAGACCAGGAACAGGACTCTGGGGAGCATGAGCGGGAATGGCAGGCGTGACCGGTGGACGCATGGACTGGACCAGTGAGGAAGCAGCGGTGGTGCGACGCAGGTGTGACTGGCTCAGTGGTTACGGAGCGGTGCCTGGATGGTGAGACCGGCTTAGTAGATAAGGAGTGCTGCTGGGACACCGGGAGCGTGACAGTACCCCCCCCCTTGAAGCCCCCCTCTCCTCCGCCGAGACATGAAGGCACACCAAAGAGGGGCAGCAACGTACTTCCGGGACAACCAGGACCGGGCCTCAGGACCGCAATCCACCCATCGACCAGGAAGGACTGCTTACCCCGGACCGTTTTCATGGCCACTCTGTCCCGTATCGGGGAACCCATGTCAGCGGCAAGGGAGGCAACGGAAAGGGAAGAAGCAGGACAGGAATCAAGGACGACCGGATCGGGCGTCTTGGACCGGGTATCAGACAATGTCTCATCCTGGGCAGCCGCTGGACTCAAAGTCTCATCTCTAGAAGGCGGTGAAAGCAAAGTCTCATCTCCAGAAGATGGTGCAATCAAGGTCTCGGATGCCTGGGGCGGTGGAACGTCACTGGATAGCGTAGTCTCTTCTTCAGGATCCTGCAGCTTGACTGAGTCAAGTGCCAGGGGCTGAGGAACAGGCTGCAAGCAGGTTTCGTGTCACAAGGGACTCCAGCGGGTAATCGCGCCAGAGCGCCAACCAATAACAGGGTCATGGAGTTTCAGCCAGGGCAGGCCCAACAGGAGCTCAGGAGCCATCCTCGGGATCACATAGAAGGCGATGGTCTCTGTATGCGAAGTGCCAACCTGGAGGTTCACGGGCTCGGTGGTATACCGGACAGGTTCGTAGAGCGGTTTGCCGTCCACTGAGGCGAACCAGAGAGGCTTCTTCAGTGGGGTGACAGGGACCTGGTATTTGTCTACCGTGGCCTGGTGGATAAAGTTGCCTGCCGCCCCAGAATCGATGTGGGCCTCAGCTGAAAACCGGGTCCCCTCTGTCGTCACCCGGACAGTCTGTTTAACTGGAACCAAAGGGATTTTGGTGGCAAGGGTGGCAGTTCCCACCATCCCTTGGATCTGGGGTCTACCTGGTTTCTCCGGGCAAGAACGGAGCATATGTGAACCGTCTCCGCAATAGAAGCACAGGCCCCGGGCGAGCCGTTCTGCACGGCGTTGCTTGGCTTTGGTCAGACGGTCCAGTTGCATGGGTTCTGGTGACGATTCGCGGAAAGGCAGGGACGAGGGTGCGGTAGGTCTCTGCGGGGGCAAGGCGTGGCGAGGTGGTCGCTTCTCCCAGACTACCTCCTGGGCACGCTCCTGAAAACGGAGGTCAATCCGAGTGGCCAGGGAAATCAAAGCGTCCAAGGTTCGTGGAACGTCACGGCCGGCTAGTTCGTCTTTGATGCGGCCAGAGAGACCTTCCCAAAAGGCCGCCGTCAAGGCCTCATTGTTCCAGCCCAGCTCAGAGGTGAGCGTGCGGAACTGGATGGCGTATTGGCCGATGGTCAGGGTCCCTTGGCGTAGCCGGAGAAGCGAAGCGGTCACTGCGGTAGTTCGTCCGGGCTCATCGAAGGTACTTCGGAAAGCTTGCAGGAACTCCTGGATGTCGGTGATTATCGGGTCCTCATTTTCCCACAGGGGGTTAATCCAGGCCAGGGCTTCGCCTTCCAGGTGTGACATAAGGAATGCCACTTTAGCCTGGTCTGAGGTGAACAAGTGCGGGAGCAACTGGAAGTGCAAGGAGCACTGGTTCAGGAAGCCTCGGCAGGACTTGGGATCCCCTGCGTAGCGAGGCGGAGCAGCAAGGCGAAGTTGCGAGGCTGTGGAGGAACCTGGTTCAGACCTGGAGACTGGTTGCTGCGTGGACTCAGATGAGGCGGCGGTCTACAGCGTATATAACCGGTGGTCCACGGACGCCAGGAATTTCAGCATCCGGTTCAGGGTTTCACGCTGTTGTGCCAGCTCCTATCGCAGCTCAGCCAGCTCTGATGTTTGCGCTCCAGCGGGATCCATGGCCTGATCCTACTGTGAGGGCCAGGGAGGACTGGAAGGCCCAGGAGGTGGATCCACTGGACCGAGCACCCCACCTGGAGGGCAGGGTACACGGTAGCTGGAGCACTAACGTGGCAGGAACGGGTGCAGGTATCAGGAAGCAAAGACAGGACCAGGTCACTAAGGTCACAGCGTACTTTAAGGCAGTAATAGGAAACAGGAACAAAGACCTGAGCACTTAGCTCACAAGACAAGGCATAAAAACACAAACGTTGATCAGGCCCCGCCCACATGGAGAGGCCAGTCTTATATACTCAGCACAGCCTCAGGTCATTTGCTGTTGCAGCAGTGCTGGGTCTATAAGACCAGGTGAGTGGGCACGGCCCGGTCCTATACAGAACATTAGTCAGTATCAGACTCCTGAGACCAGGAACAGGACTCTGGGGAGCATGAGCGGGAATGGCAGGCGTGACCGGTGGACGCATGGACTGGACCAGTGAGGAAGCAGCGGTGGTGCAACGCAGGTGTGACTGGCTCAGTGGTTACGGAGCGGTGCCTGGATGGTGAGACCGGCTTAGTAGGTAAGGAGCGCTGCTGGGGCACCGGGAGCGTGACAGTATTCGATCAACCCTAGAAATGACCATATGGGCTAGCAGAAATGGCGTCTTCACGTGCTTGCCTACCAGAACCCAAAACTCTGTTCTGCTTGTGGTGGCTGTTGATTGGTTAGTGGTTTCATAGTTATATTTTTTTACTATGTCAGGACTGCCATAGGCCTGTTGTTACATTAACTAAATGTGGGCAGCTCTAACAGTAAGAGGAGTAGCAACTACTAATGCCTTTACCAAGGCGAATGGCAAAGGGAAAAAACTCAGCTGATAATGTTCTGATAGTTAAAGGAATTATCCAGGTCAGGTAATCAGTATACTATTGATGGTGGTCCAGGTCTACCACTAAGCTGTTTTCAGCAATTACAGCAGCCAGATGTATAGAGTGTACAGAGCTGGAACACCATGACTTCGAACACTGTATAGTGGTGAGTGCTGCAGCTTAGCTTCCATTCTCAAAAGCCATAGTCCCCTTATAAAATGACAACAGCCTATACTCGCCTCCGTTGCCACTGCTGATCCAGCCATGATGCACTGGCTCTCCCGGGGCTTGTGTAACGTTATATGTCACACGAGCCCAGCAGCCAAACAATGGCTTCATCACTCTCACTGTCACTTCCTTCGGACAAAACTGACACCTGAAAAAAGTGATAGCAATGGCTCTCTGACCTCCTGTGAATGTCAGTTATGTCCACAGGTAATGAGAATGCTAATTGGTTGGAGGGCCATGCGGTATAACAATGCAATGTGAGAAAGTGCACGTTATCGTGTCATGGCAGGAGACATATTCACTTGAATATTGTTTACTCACCTTTTTGTGTGACAAAGGAAATTTATTGTTGGAATATTACACTATAGGTTTTACCCTGATTTTCCTTAAGGCCCCATCACATGCGACGATATATTGTGTGATCGCATGAGCGATCGCACCCACCCCCGTCATTTGTGCGTCACAGGCAATTCATTGCCCGTGGCGCACAATGTTGTTAAGCCCCATCACACGTACTTACCTCACTAACAACGTCGCTGTGGGCGGCGAACATCCTCTTCCTGAAGAGGGTTGGACGTTCGGCGTCACAGCGACATCACAAAGCGGCCGCCCAATAAAAGTAGAGGGGAGGAGATGAGCGGGACTTAACATCCCGCCCTCTTCCTTCTGCATTGCCGGCGGGACGCCGGTAAGCTGTGTTCGTCGTTTCCGGGGTGTCACACGTAGCGATGTGTGCTGCCTCAGGAACGCCGAACAACCTGCACGCAGCAGGAGGAACGACATTATGAAAATGAACAACGTGTCAACGAGCAACGATAAGGTGAGTATTTTTGCTCGTTAACAGTCGTTCGGTGGTGTCACACGCTACGACATCTCTAACGATGCCAGATGTGCGTCACAAATTTCGTGACCCCGACAACATATCGTTAGATATATTGTAGCGTGTGACGGGGCCTTTACTTTTTGACACGCACTTGCATTGATATTCATGTATTATCTGCATATCATATATATTGAAAAAAAATGCTTAAAGGTAAACTGCCAGGTTATACAGTGACATGCAAGAGTTTGAGCACCCCTGGTCAAGTTTACTGATATTCTGAACAATTAACCAAGTTGAAGATGAAATTATCTGTGAAAGCCATAAGTTAAGGATAACACATATCCTCTGCATTTTAGACAACAAAAATATATATATATATATATTTTTTACATTTTTAAATTCCCAACAAAAAATAAAGTTGGCCAATGCAAAATATTGGGTACCCTGCATGGTTAGTACCCTGCAGCACCCCCTTTGGCAAGTATCAAAGCTTGTAAATGTTTTTTGTAGCCAACCAAGAGTCTTTTAATTCTTGTTTGAGGGATTTTCATGCTTTCTTCCTTGGAAAAGTCTTCTTGTTCTGTAAGATTCCTAGGTCCTCTTGCATGCACTGCTCTTTTGCGGTCTAGCCACAGATTTTCAATGATGTTCAGATCAGGGCACTATGAGGGCCATTGGAAAACCTTTAGCTTGTACCTTTTGACATAGGCTAATGTGGATTTTGAATTGTGTTTAGGATCCTTATCCATTTGTAGAAGTCATCCTCTTTTCAACTTTAGCTTTTTTACAGATGGTGTTATGTTTGCTTGAAGAATTTGTTAAACTTTAATTGAATCCATTCTTCCCTCTACCCATGAAATGTTCCCAGTGCCATTGGATAGAACACAACCCAAAGCATGATTAATCCACCCCCATGCTTAATGGTTGGCGAGATGTTCTTGGCATGACATTCTGCCTCCTTTTTTTCCCAAACATTTGGTTTGATCATTGTGGCCAAGGAGTTCTATTTTAACCTCATCAGTTAACACGACTTGTTTCCAAAATACATCAGTCTTGTTTAGATGTTATTTTGCATACTTCTGATGCAAAATTTTATGGTTAGGACGCAGGAGAGGTTTTCTTCAGATGACTCTTCCATGAAGGCCATTTTTCTGTAGGTGTCTCTGAACAGTAGAACAATGTACCACAACTCCAGAGTCAGCTAAATCTTCCTGAAGGACTTTTGCAGTGAAGTGAAGGTTCTGATTTGCCACTCTAGCAATCCTACGAGCAGCTCTCACAGAAATTTTGCTTGGTTTTCCAGACCTTATCCTGACCTCCACTGTTTCTGTAAGTGCCATTTCTGAATTGCTTCTAGCTTTCTTCTGCTTTGTGGGCCTTCACCATTTTGATTTTCAGAGTGCTAGGCAGCTGCTGTGAAAAACCCATGGCTGTTGTTTTATTTGCACAAGGTTAGAGGAAGCTGGGTTTTTATAAAGCTGGGAAATTTGCATCACCTGCCCTTTCCTAACTATGATAATGAACAAGCCACAAACCTAACAGGCTAATTAAGGTCTGAAATGATAGTCAAAGTTATCTGAGCACACCAATCTCCAAGGGTGATCAAACTTTTGCATTGGCCCATTTTAATTTTTGTAGTTTTTAAAATGTTGAAGATGAAAATTTTTTTTTGTTCCTACCTAAAATATAAAGGAAATGTGTCCTCTTTAACTTTATGCCTTTTAGAGATCATTTCATTTTCAACTTGATTAACTGTTCACAATAACAGTAATTTTAACCAGTGGTGCTCAAACTTCTGCATAGCACTGTATACCTTTAATTTTGATGTTATTAATTATATATTACATTATCTGTACACAGATTATTTTTAACCAAGCCTTATTGATCGAAACATCGAGACTTTATATATCTGTGTAATTATCTCAGAACTGGAGCAAAAAAACATAATTTCATGCAACTATTTTCCATTTTTTCTTGGATAATCTATTGTGCAGGAGATTTACACTCTACTACATGACCTATATCCTGTCTTCTGAGCACAGCTCATACAGCAGGTAGTGATATATATATATATATATATATATATATATATATCTATATATAAAAAGCTGAATGTGTGTGTGTATGTATGTGTGTATGTCCGGGATTGGCATCTGCACCGTCGCAGCTACAGCCACAAAATTTTGCACATTCACACATCTGGACCCCGAGAGCGTCATAGGCTATGTTTTGAGGGGAAATTTTAACCCCGCGCTTTACAGTTATTCGCCAAAAAACCTGCCTCCATTAAAGCGAATGGAGCTGGAAGCCACAGTGCAGCCAGAACTTCAGAAGAATGCGCAGCCAAGCCCTTATATGGAATGTTGGCGTGTCATAATGCAGCCAGGGAAAGAGACAGACACAGACATGGAAAGAGGCAGACACAGACAGGGTAAGAAACAGACATAGACAGGGTAAGAGACAGACACAAAGAGACAGACCCAGACAAAGAGACAGACTGACAACGAAAGAGACAGACAGGGAAAGAGAGGGAAAGAGAGACAGGTTAAGAGACAGACACAGACAGGTAAAGAGACAGACACAGACAAAGAGACAGAGACAGACACAGGGAAACAGACAGACAGGGAAAGAGAGGGAAAGAGATAGACAGGATAAGAGAGACAAAGACAGGTAAAGAGACAGACAAAGAGACAGACACAGGGAAAGAGACAGAGGGAAAGAGGGAAAGAGACAGACAGGGAAAGAGAAAGAAAGAGACAGACAGGGAAAGAGAGGGAAAGAGACAGACAGGGAAAGAAACAGACAGGGAAAGTGACAGAGATAGACAGACAGGGAAAGAGATACAGTTAGGTCCAGAAATATTTGGACAGTGACACAATTTTCGCGAGTTGGGCTCTGCATGCCACCACATTGGATTTGAAATGAAATCTCTACAACAGAATTCAAGTGCAGATTGTAACGTTTAATTTGAAGGTTTGAACAAAAATAGCTGATAGAAATTGTAGGAATTGTACACATTTCTTTACAAACACTCCACATTTTAGGAGGTCAAAAGTAATTGGACAAATAAACCAAACCCAAACAAAATATTTTTATTTTCAATATTTTGCTGCAAATCCTTTGGAGGCAATCACTGCCTTAAGTCTGGAACCCATGGACATCACCAAACGCTGGGTTTCCTCCTTCTTAATGCTTTTCCAGGCCTTTACAGCCGCAGCCTTCAGGTCTTGCTTGTTTGTGGGTCTTTCCGTCTTAAGTCTGGATTTGAGCAAGTGAAATGCATGCTCAATTGGGTTAAGATCTGGTGATTGACTTGGCCATTACAGAATGTTCCACTTTTTTGCACTCATGAACTCCTGGGTAGCTTTGGCTGTATGCTTGGGGTCATTGTCCATCTGTACTATGAAGCGCCGTCCGATCAACTTTGCGACATTTGGCTGAATCTGGGCTGAAAGTATATCCCGGTACACTTCAGAATTCATCCGGCTACTCTTGTCTGCTGTTATGTCATCAATAAACACAAGTGACCCAGTGCCATTGAAAGCCATGCATGCCCATGCCATCACGTTGCCTCCACCATGTTTTACAGAGGATGTGGTGTGCCTTGGATCATGTGCCGTTCCCTTTCTTCTCCAAACCTTTTTCTTCCCATCATTCTGGTACAGGTTGATCTTTGTCTCATCTGTCCATAGAATACTTTTCCAGAACTGAGCTGGCTTCATGAGGTGTTTTTCAGCAAATTTAACTCTGTCCTGTCTATTTTTGGAATTGATGAATGGTTTGCATCTAGATGTGAACCCTTTGTATTTACTTTCATGGAGTCTTCTCTTTACTGTTGACTTAGAGACAGATACACCTACTTCACTGAGAGTGTTCTGGACTTCAGTTGATGTTATGAACGGGTTCTTCTTCACCAAAGAAAGTATGCGGCGATCATCCACCACTGTTGTCATCCGTGGACACCCAGGCCTTTTTTGAGTTCCCAAGCTCACCAGTCAATTCCTTTTTTCTCAGAATGTACCCGACTGTTGATTTTGCTACTCCAAGCATGTCTGCTATCTCTCTGATGGATTTTTTCTTTTTTTTCAGCCTCAGGATGTTCTGCTTCACCTCAATTGAGAGTTCCTTAGACCGCATGTTGTCTGGTCACAGTAACAGCTTCCAAATGCAAAACCACATACCTGTAATCAACCCCAGACCTTTTAACTACTTCATTGATTACAGGTTAACGATCGAGACGCCTTCAGAGTTAATTGCAGCCCTTAGAGTCCCTTGTCCAATTACTTTTGGTCCCTTGAAAAAGAGGAGGCTATGCATTACAGAGCTATGATTCCTAAACCCTTTTTCTGATTTGGATGTGAAAACTCTCAAATTGCAGCTGAGAGTGTGCACTTTCAGCCCATATTATATATATAATTGTATTTCTGAACATGTTTTTGTAAACAGCTAAAATAACAAAACTTGTGTCACTGTCCAAATATTTCTGGCCCTGACTGTAGATAGACAGACAGGGAAAGAGATTGAGACAGTCAGAGACAGACAGGGAAAGAGATAGAGAGAGAAACAGAGAGATATATACAGAGGGGGAGACAGATAGAGAATGGGAGAGAAACAGAGAGACAGTTACTATCCCGGGCGTTAATACATTCTATTTATACATTCTATCCCGGGAATGTTAATACATTCCATTTTGTTAACAACAGTTATTAACCCGGGCGAAGGTAGTACAGCTAGTATATATATATATATATATATATATATATATATATATATAATATATATATATATATATATATATATATATTACAAAACTTTGACCTGTTGCGGCTAGGCAAACATTTACAAAACTGGACATGAAGCTCTTCGTCTAGTATTAGGATCAGGATTTATGGAGCCAACTATCTGTCAGTGGCTCCCTGACCTTAAAGGTGCCCCACAATGCACTCATGCTGAAAAGCTAAGTTCCCATGACTGCAGGTCACATCATGCCATAAAGTAATAATTCCTGGGAGGAATGCTGGCATATGACTAGCGAAAAAATATTATACCATAGCTGTAGAGAAAGAAATGGGTCGCATATCCAAAACGTATACATTGATCTATATGTGTCCTGGATGACCTCTTTATGTAGTCAAACAAGATGGGAAGTAAAAAGAAAAAAAAACAAAACCTTGACACCAGGACTGTTTCATTAAAATACCTGTAACATCCTTATAATATATATTATACAGAGAACATTTAATATAGCTGTATAGTCCTTGAAATTAATGAATAAACTGCTTCTAGAATCTCATGCTTTTTCCTAGCGTGGACACAGAATGTCCTCATTCTTCATTGTGGAGGATGATGACTCTGCCGCCCATTAGTGTAAATGAGGACTGGATAGAAACTTTAGAATAAGCTGGAAACTGCCTGATTTCTTTAGCCAGAGTCTGCTTTGAGATTAAAGCTTTCAGCTTCAAACTACTGTTGTGCTTTTCTGACCTGGCCACAAGGTAACCGAGGATAAACGCTTGGATCTCTTATTAAATCTTGACCCTGCCCAGACCTCTCTTTGTTTTTCTTTCCTGTAGAAAATTGTCTGTGTTCAGCACAGATACGGTGTACTAATGGAATAAAGTATTGAAAAGCAAGTAACATTTCTCTGTATCTAACTCTAGCTAAATGGCCTTCAATGGCCATAATGATTCCGGGTGCATGACAAACAGTTCAGTAACCGTACTATATGGTTTAAAACAGAATCAACAAAATGCTTAGAGAAGACTTGTCACCGGGTGGTAAGAGGTCAATTTTTTATCTTACTTTATTATTGTTGCTCCTCTGTTTTGTTGTTGTTGTTCTGTTTTTCGTTTTAATCTACCATATGGTTCCAAATATATGGACTTATTTATATCGTTCTGATTTTTGTGGTCTTCACTAAGGTGAGGGAGGTTTTTCACAAGTTAATAATGTAGACATTGTGGGACACACTGCTTTGTCTGATATATGGATTGTGTACAAGGGCTTAGAAGGTTTTCTTCTGCTTTACCATTTTCACCTCAGGTTTTTGTAGGGAAATACATACAGTGAATATAAAAAATCTACATGCTCATTAAAATTCCAAGTTTTTATCATGTTAAAAAAAATCATACCGGTAAGAATCATTTCAGAACTTTTTCCACATTTAATATAATTTTTAGTCTATACAATTCAATGGAAATATTTTACGGTGGAAAAAAAAATAATTAAAATAAAGTGGTCACACAAATACAAATCATTAAAATAATACTTTGTTGGTACCAGTTGAATTTATAACAACATTTAGTGTTTTTTGGTATGAGTCTATCGGCATGGCACAACTAGGAGACAATACTTGCTCACGCTTCCTTGCAGTAGCTCCAAATCTGTCAGATTGCAAGGGGATTTTCTATATACAACCTTCTTCAGGTCGGCTCACAGATTTTCAATTGAATAGATATCTGGGTCATTTATGAACTGTAATCTTCTTTTGGGGAAGTTATTCTTTTATTCATTTTGAGGTATGCTTAGAGTTAAGGGGGCTTTACACGGTAGCGATATCGCTAGCAATTTGTAGCGATAGCAAGCGTGTAAGTACCCACCCCGTCGCGCATGCGATTGTTTGTGATCGCTGCCGTAGCGAATATTATCGCTACGGCAGCGTCACACATACTTACCTGGTCGGCAGCGTCGCTGTGGCTGCTGAACAATCCCTCCTTCAAGGGGGAGGGATGTTCGGCATCACAGCGACGTCACCGCAACGTCACTAAGCGGCCGGCCAATCAAAGCGGAGGGGCGGAGATAAGCAGGACGTAACATCCCGCCCACCTCCTTCCTTCCGCATTGTGGCCGGCGGCAGGTAAGGAGACGTTCCTCGCTCCTGCGGTGTCACACATAGCGATGTGTGCTGCCGCATGAGCAATGAACCACCTGGATAAACAACCCTTACCGATTTTTGAGTTTGGGACGACCTCTCCATGGTGAACGATTTTCACCATTTTTGAGGTCGCCTAAGGTCGCTGGTCAGTGTCACACGCTGCGATATCGTTAATGACGCCGGATGTGCGTCACTAACAACTTGACCCCGACGACAAAACATTAACACTATCGTAGCGTGTAAAGCCCCCTTTATTGTCATGCTGAAAGATGAAATTTCAGTTCTCCAGCTTTTTAGCAAAGGCATGAAGGTTTTGTTGCAAAAATTGATTGATATTTGAAACTGTTCATAATTCCCTCTACATTGACTAAGACGAATGCCAATTGCCGAAAAACAACCCCAAAGAATAAAGTCTCCATGATGCTTTACCGATAGTACGATGTTCTTTTGGTGATGTGTAGTGTTGACTTTGCACCAAGCATACCTCTTGAAATTATGGTCAAAATGTTCAACCTTGGTCTCATTAGACCATAACAAGTTTTCCCATTTTTCCCAGTTTTCCCAGACTTGACATAGGCTTTGTCAAGACTTTGCCAGGCTTGGATGTTTTTCATTGTAAGAAAGTTTCCTTGTTACCATTTTTCCCCACAGGCCATTTATTTGAAGAATATGGGAGATTATTGTTATATGCAGTATACCACTAGTACTTTCCAGAAATTTCTCCATCTACTTTAATGTTGCTATAGGCCTCTTGGTAGCCTTTCAGACCAATTGTCTTTTAATCAAATTTTGAGGGGTGTCCAGTTCCAGATAATATCACTGTTCTGCTAAATTTTAGCCTTTTGTTGATGACCGTCATAACAGTGTTCCATAGTATATCTAATGGCTTATTATTTTTCTGTACACTTCTCCTGACTGGTAAGTTTTACAATGAGATCCCTTTGCTTTGTTCTAAGCTGTATATTCTCCATTACATTTGCTGTAACATGCATCTAAGAAAATCACAGGAAAATCTTACAAGAAGAGCTAAACTTTATATGGAGTTAATTGTAATCATTGTAAATAATGGTAGCTGTGTTCAGACAACGATTTATAGCACCACTCTAGTATGGTTTTATTGCACCGCTTTAAATATAAGTCCCCTGTCCCCTGTCTTCCACTCACCAGCTGCCATCTTCATCTTTTTCCAGCATCGCTTCCATTGGTCTTCAGCAATTTGTGATCTGCCAACAGCTTAAGTGTTTTGCGGAATATGCTGGAGATCACAAATCAGTGTAACGCTGAGAGTCTCATTCTAGCTTCATTCTGCCTCTTATAAAGTTGCATTTAGCTCTCATGATGTCACTTTTATATTTCGACAGTGAAAAAATAAGGGCACACAATGGCGCCGAGGGACAGGAGTGGCTACAAAAAGTTTGAAAACGCTGGAGGGTAAGTATAAGATTGGAGTATGGCTCTTAGGGGGGCTTTACACGTTGCAACATCGCTACCGATATATTGTCGGGGTCACGTCGTTAGTGACGCACATCCGGCAACGGTAGCGACATCGTAACGTGTAAATCCTAGGTGCGACGATGAACGAGCACAGAAGTGTACAATATTGCTGATCTGTGTAACGTCGTTCATTTCCATAATGTCGCTCAGACCGCAGGTACGATGTTGTTTGTCATTCCTGCAGCTCCACACATCGTTGTGTGTAAACCCGCAGGAGCGACAAACATCTCCTTACCTGCGTCCCGACGGCAATGTGGAAGGGAGAAGGTGGGCAGGATGTTATGTCCCGCTCATCTCCGCCGCTCCGCCTCTATTGGCCGGTCGATTAGTGATGTCGCGGAGACGTCGCGGTGACACCGAACGCACCTCCCCCTTGAAGGAGGGATTGTTCGGCAGTCACAGCGACGTCGCTGAGCAGGTATGTGCGTGTAAAGCTGCCGTGGCGATAATGTTCTCTACGGCAGCAATCACCACATATCGCATGTGCGACGGGGGCGGGTGCTATCGTTCTGGACATTGCTAGCAATTGCTAGCGATGTCGCAACGTGTAAAGCCCGCCTTAGAGTTAAACCACCATTCCAGCATTGAAACCCCCTGCTGTAGAAGTGCTTTAACATGAGTGGAAAAAAATCTGAAATTATTCTTCTTCATAAATTTTTTTACATGAACAAAACTTGGCATTTTAACAGGGGTATGTAGACTTTTTCTAGTCCCTGTACGTCACATTATTTAATTGATTGCTGTTTCAGTGAGGCAATCCTCTTGTATTATGCATTTCATTGGAAGGCTATAGGGTATACATTATAATATACAGTGGACTATGGGATGCATTATAATATATGAAGGACTATGAGGTGCATTTTAATGTCTGGAGGACTATGGGGTGCATTATAATAAATGGAGGACTATGGAGGTGTATTATGCTATGTGAATGACTATGGGGGTGCATTATAATATATTGAGGACTTTCGGGGTGTGCATTATATGGAGGACTATCAGGATACATTATAATACATGGAGGATTATAAGTGGTGCATTTTAATATATGGAGAACTGGGGTGTATTATAATATATGAAAACTATGGGGGTATTTTCTAATGCATGAAGGACTATGGAGATGCATGATACTATTTGGAGAACAATGGTGTGTGCATTATGATCTATGGAGGTGTGGAGGTCTATGGGGCATAAATTATAATATATGGAGGGTTATGGGGTGTGCATTATACTATATTGAGGACTTTGGGGTGTGCAATATAATATATGGAGTCCTTTGGGGTGTGTATTATACTACATGGATGACAATGGAGCGTGCATTATACAATATGGAGGGCTACATAGTGTGCATTATAATATATGGAAGACTATGGGGGAGTGCATTATCCTATATGGAGAACTATGGAGGGTGCATTATATTATATGGAGGACTATTGATTGAGCATTATACAATATGGAAAACTATGGGGGTGGATTATACTATATGGAAAACTATGGGGTGCATTATATTATATGGAGGACTGGGGGGGGGTGCATTATACTATATGGATGACTATGGGGTGTGAATTATACAAAAGCTATGGGGGTGCATTATATTATGTCAAGAACTATGAGGTGTGCATTATAATATATGGAGGACTATGGGGTGTGCAGTATACTATATGGAGGACTATGGTGGTGCATTATACTATATGAAGCACTATAGGGGGTACATTATACTATATAGAAGACTACAAGGGTGGATTATATTATATGGAAATGCATTATACTATATGGATAATTATGGGGTGAGTTATATTATATGGAGGATTATAGGGTGCATAATATTATGTAGAGGACTGTGTGAGGCTAATTATAATATATGGAAGGCTACATGGGAGCCATTGTGATATTTGGAGGGCTATGTGAAGACCAATCTACTATTTGGGGGGCTATATAGGGGCCTTTATAAATTTGAGGGGCTATAAGCCTTTATAGTTTGTGGAGGTCTATTTGAGGGCCATTATACTGTATGCAAGCAATTGTACAGTGTGAAAGTTTGTGTGTGGTCCATCATACTGTATGGAGGGCTATGTGGGGGCCATTATACTGTTTGGAGGTCTAGTGGGGCTATGATACAGTGTGAAGAGGTGCTGGGGCTATTATATTGTTTGTAATCCCTTTATACTGCATGGAGGGCTGTGTGGGGTCAAAGTTGGGAGATCATATTTTGCTGTGGTAGTTGAGGGTGGGTACCATAAGGTCATCATACCTTGTGTGAGGAGGGTACTGTGGAGGAATCCACTGTGGGCGTGTCAAAAAGTGCAGGACTGGCTCCATGTTTTTGTGGGCCCCGGGTGAAAGAGTCTTAGTGGACCCCATGAACACGCAAACATGTACATACAGATACATACACATTCAGGCATATACAAATCTGAAGACTAATTCACAAAAATACATATAAATAGACATAACTATATACACAGTCATATACACTGATATACATAAATATACACATCATACATGTACACACACACAGACACATTAGAGATATTTTTTGTATGGGGAAGCCAGCAGCAGCCTCACTCATCTCCCCACTTGTCTCTTGCCCAGCTCCTCCTTGGCAAGTGGCTGTGCAGGCCACTGCGCGATGGCTGTCACTTCAATAGACATGGCCAGGCAGAGTGCACAGTAATGCTGGGGATTACAGTATATACATCAAAGGAAGGGCTAGGAGCTACAGTATACAGATCACAGGGGGGCTGGGGCTACAGTATACACATCACAGGAGGGGCTGGGGGCTGCCATATATAAATCACAGGAAGGGCTGGGGACTACAGAATATACATCACAGGAGGGGCTGGGGACATAGACATTACTGGGACAGCATACATGTTACTAGGGGCATACAGTTAGGTCCAGAAATATTTGGACAGTGACACAATTTTCGCGAGTTGGGCTCTGCATGCCACCACATTGGATTTGAAATGAAAGTCTGCTGTTATGTCATCAATAAACACAAGTGACCCAGTGCCATTGAAAGCCATGCATGCCCATGCCATCACGTTGCCTCCACCATGTTTTACAGAGGATGTGGTGTGCCTTGGATCATGTGCCGTTCCCTTTCTTCTCCAAACTTTTTTCTTCCCATCATTCTGGTACAGGTTGATCTTTGTCTCATCTGTCCATAGAATACTTTTCCAGAACTGAGCTGGCTTCATGAGGTGTTTTTCAGCAAATTTAACTCTGGCCTGTCTATTTTTGGAATTGATGAATGGTTTGCATCTACATGTGAACCCTTTGTATTTACTTTCATGGAGTCTTCTCTTTACTGTAGACTTAGAGACAGATACACCTACTTCACTGAGAGTGTTCTGGACTTCAGTTGATGTTGTGAACGGGTTCTTCTTCACCAAAGAAAGTATGCGGCGATCATCCACCACTGTTGTCATCCGTGGACGCCCAGGCCTTTTTGAGTTCCCAAGCTCACCAGTCAATTCCTTTTTTCTCAGAATGTACCTGACTGTTGATTTTGCTACTCCAAGCATGTCTGCTATCTCTCTGATGGATTTTTTCTTTTTTTTCAGCCTCAGGATGTTCTGCTTCACCTCAATTGAGAGTTCCTTAGACCGCATGTTGTCTGGTCACAGCAACAACTTCCAAATGCAAAACCACACACCTGTAATCAACCCCAGACCTTTTAACTACTTCATTGATTACAGGTTAACGAGGGAGACGCCTTCAGAGTTAATTGCAGCCCTTAGAGTCCCTTGTCCAATTACTTTTGGTCCCTTGAAAAAGAGGAGGCTATGCATTACAGAGCTATGATTCCTAAACCCTTTCTCCGATTTGGATGTGAAAACTCTCATATTGCAGCTGGGAGTGTGCACTTTCAGCCCATATTATATATATAATTGTATTTCTGAACATGTTTTTGTAAACAGCTAAAATAACAAAACTTGTGTCACTGTCCAAATATTTCTGGACCTAACTGTACATGTTACTGAGGGGTAGCCACACAACAATTCTGGGGCTGCACATATACCTCTAGGTGACCAAACATACGAATCTGGGGGGCTGCACATACAGCTCTGGGCGGCATACACATCACTTGGGTGGGTGGCATACAGCTCAAGGGTCCCATATAGCTCTGGGGTGCCCATACAGTTCTGGGAAGCTAAACATACAGCTGTGGGGAGCTGCACATACTAATCTGAGTGGCCACACATGCAGCTCTGGGATGCCAAACGTATTGCTTTGGGGGACTGGCCAAACCGTTTGGGGGGTGCACATATGGCTCTGAGGAGGCCGCATTTGCAGCTCTGGGGGCAGTACATGCAGCTGTGGGGGGCACATACAGCTCTGGGGGGGCACATACAGATCTGGGGGCCCATACAGCTCAAGGGATGCACCTACATCTTTGGGGGCACATACAGCTCTGATATGGCACAACTCAGGAAGGGGGCCCATATAGCTCAGGGGGACCCATACAGCTCTGGGTATATACAGCTCAGGAGGGGGGCCCATACAGATGGGGGTTAATGCAATATATAGCTCAGGTGGAGGGGGCCCATACAATGCGGGAGGGCATACACTGTGCTGAAGACGCTGGCTGGCGCTACAGCTCCTCTTCATTTGTAGGACTGGAGAACACTGCTAACTTGCTCCGGCCACATATGAACTTTAATGCAGGTGCACGCAGCATTCAGCAGTGAACACTGCATGCCAGTGTGGAAGATTAAAGGTCGGCAGCCAGGAAAGTGCAGCTGTCGGCCCAAGCACTGCAGTCCCTGTCACTCTGCCCAGGAGCTGTAAAAGCGCCGACGGCAAGAGGGCCCTCCGGCGGTCCAGGGCCCTGGCACTTGCCCGAATGAGCCGGGTGCTGATGTCGGCCCTGATACATTGCTTGTGGGGCACTTTTGTTGGCATCATACTTCATGGTTGAAATAAAAGGGGAATCTAAGGGCTTCAATAGGAGAAAGATTATTTTGGAAGAGCTGTAAAGTTGTGAGATATGTTCTTTTGTGACACAGATGAGTATTTATTTAGTTATTTTTCTGGCAGTGGGAGGTTTGTGGCAATTAGAACTTCTGCTATGCATCCATTTTGATTCAATCCTTGACATATAATTTAGATAGTTACCTCCGCTTCATCTTTTACAAACAATTTGAATCCAAAAAAAGGTGGTTCCTTTACCTGATTGATGATAGTCCTCCCAATAGTGTAGTGAGAGTGGATGTCCTTCACAACCTTTCCTGATATTATTAAATTGCTCTTCGTATATTTCAGATAACACATGATTAGTCTGTGCCATGTATAGTTTTTTACACAGACATTGAATAATGTATGTAACTCCTGTTGAACAACATGAAATTTTAGAATTTCTATCTATTTATTATAAATAGTCCAGAAATACTATTTTGCAGTACTGAACTTCTTAATCTTCACATCTCTCAGCGGATCACTGGCTGTATGCACAAATAGGTACACATGATGACCATTGAAAACTGTGTCATCACCTAATGTGGTCCTACATACCCACTGTCATATAATGCTATTGTGCTGAGAAATATAATTGGGCAGGTGTGCGCTGGTTGAACTATCAAATTAGACATTTGAGTTTGAGTCCCTTTTCTATCTGGAGAGCAAAAGCCAAAGATGTGTCCCAAACAGTTTTCGACAGAGCACAGAGTGAGCCAGAAGGCGGTACTTCAAAGGAAGTCAAAAAACGAAAAGCAGGAAGAGATGTCTATCAAATCCTAAAAGGTTCTGTGCTTTCAAAGCGCCTCCTCGGAGACTTGTTTCCTACCTAGCTTTGATTCATTTTTTATCCACATTTTCTTTCATTTCATTTCTCACTTTGGCAGAAGGCAGGGGGATCGATAACGGAGCAAGGGATGCCGAGCTTCATGTTAATACACACTCATTTCAAGCCCGTGCTGCAGGGGACTGAAATATATTATTTGCAGTAATCGCTCAAGCTATCCTTTATGTGCCAATTTCTCCAAAATAATTGAATAACAAAATGTATTTTCTAAATGATTTGTCTCAATGTAAAACATAGTGATATATTCCACTGAAAAAAAAAATATATATATATATATATATATATATATATATATATATGTTCAAATATTGTTTAGTAAACAAAATGCTTTTACTGTTTCAATTTTTTCTAAAAGTCGCTTTACAGCTAGCCACAACAAGTACATTTGATTTTAAATGAGGACACCCGCCACCTCTTACAAAATAAAGTTTAATGTAATATCTTTGTTCTTCTGAAGCCAATTATTCTTCCAATATCTCAGATTTTCTTCGGGCATTGACTGGCTGTTTCCAAGGTATCCAGAAAGGCAGCTGCTGTGTTTTAGGCTATTAGTGGACTTGGATGCTCCAGCAAATTGGCTTATACACAGAAGTATATCAACATGAATTAAAAGCATTGTACAGACCCCCTATTTCTATTTATATATTAAACTGTTGGAAGTTGCCATGTGTGTTTTTGACATATGTTTGCTCTTAGTGTAGCATGACATTCAATTTCTTATTTTTCAGTCCTGCTTAGCTGATTCATGAAACTCTGAATCTAATTGAATTGTTTTGTTTATTCACTATCTAAGCCCTTTCCATCATCCTAATATGCTAGCATGTACCTTAATATATTTTACACAATAGATGTATGGCTTGCTGTTCTCTATCCTCAGTGCTTCTACTTGTAATGTGACAATGGAGTGCAAATGTGCAGCCCAGTTAACACAGTTAGACCCCCTTCACACGTCAGTGATTCTGGTACATATGTGCTTTTTTTTTTTCTTACGTACCAGAATCACTGACATACGCACACTCATTATAATCAACGGGTCTGCTCACACATCAGTGATTTTTCACTGAACGTGTCTCCGTGCAGCGTACACCCATGTCCATGATTCTACACGGAGACAAGTCAGTTTTTGTCTGCCATCACTGATGACTCACGGACCACACTATGGTGTGATCCGTGTGTGATCCGTGAAACACGTACCAGAAAATCACGGACATATTTAATGTTACATATTTTCAGCTTACCTTGCCTGCGATTCGCTGTGCAGCCTCTGTACTCGGTAGCTCCTGCCTGGCTCATGAATATTCATGAGAGCAGGAATAGCCGACCAGGAAGTAGCTGCAAGAGCGATGGGCGGACGCTGCAGACCCGAGGAGTTCAGCACCATGGACAGCAGGAACTAAGGCAGGTGAGTAATGTTCATATGCAATCACGAATCACGGATTGCACATGGACAACCCACGTGTGCCGTGAATCACGGAACACAGAGGGACATGTGCGTGAGAACGTCAGTGTTTTTCACTGACATGTAAAACGGGCCTAAGAATAATCATTTCAGAAATTTTTTGACCTTCAATGTATCCCAAAATCGTAAACTGAAATCTTTATTCATGGAAAAAGAAAAATAATAAACTTAAATAATATAGTGGCATAAATATTCACACCTTAACCCCTTAAGCCAATTTTATACTTAAAGAGGTGGTTCACCCATATTTTTTTATTGTCTAGTTCGATATTATATTGAGAAACAATGTTTCTCTCAAATACCGTACCTTGTGTTGGCAATAGTGCCTGTGAGAGGCGCTATTGCAGACCGCTGTTCCCCGCTCCAGTGACGTCACCGTCAAGTGCTGCACACATCACATCTGTGAAGCCGGCTGCATTCTTCCAGACTCACTGAGCTGTGGGCGGTGTTTCACCGCTGTCACAGCCCATCTGCTCCCTGCTCCCTCCTCCCGTCACAGCACAGCGCGTCGTTTCTCTTGCTTGCAGCGTTCTGCTGTGAGGGAGGAGGGAGGAGGGAGGGGGGAGCAGGGAGCAGATGGGCTGTGACAGCGGTGAAACACCGCCCACAGCTTAGTGAGTCAGGGAGACTGCAGCCGGCCGCAGGGATGTGACGTGTGCAGCACTTGACGTGATGTCACCGGAGCAGGGGACAGCAGTCTGCAATAGCGCCTCTCACAGGCACTATTGCCAACACAAGGTATTTGAGAGAAACATTGTTTCTCAATATAATATTGAACTAAACAATAAAAAATATGGGTGAACCACCCTTTTAATGACCAGGCCATTTTTTGCAATTCTGACCAGTGTTACTTTATGAGGTTATAACTCTGGAACGCTTCAGTGGATCCTGGTGATTCTGAGAATGTTTTTCGTGACATATTGTAGTTTAGGATAGTTATAAAGTTAGGACGATATTTTTTGCTTTAATTTGTGAAACAATTGGAAATGTAACGAAAATTTCGAAATTTTTATACATTTAATTTTTATGCCTTTAAACCAGAGAGATATGTCACACAAAATAGTTAATAAATTACATTTACCACATGTCTATTTTACATCAGTGCAATTTTTTTAAACAGTTTTTGGGAGTTAGGAAGTTAGAAGGGTCAAAGTTCATCACCAATTTTCCATTTTTTTAACAAAATTTACAAAATCACTTTTTTAGGGACCACATCTAGTGTTGAGCGAGTATGCTTGTCACTACTCGGTACTCGCACGAGTATCACTGTACTCGGGCTACTCGGCGGGGACCGAGTAATCTCGCGATACTCGTGCTGTACTCGTGGTCTTCATCCCTGCATGTTGGCGCTCTTTTGAGAGCCAGCCCTCATGCAGGGATTGGCTGGCAGACCACTGCAATGCCACAGCCCTGTTAGTTGTGGAATTGCAGTGATTGGCCGGCCTGCACAGCGTGACCGAGTCTTTATACCGGTGGGCGCGCTGTGCTCTGCACACAGCCATCCAGACAGTCAGTGCAGGGAGAGTGTTGCTGCTTCAAGGAAAGGTTTGCGGCCCTTTATAGTTATTTCCGTAGCAGGGCTGCAAACAGTGTGACCAGAAGTCCTTCTCAGGACTATTGTAGTTGTATACAGGCAGGCAGGGTATAGCCAGGTCGGAGTACAGGAGCAGAGTCCTTCTCAGGACTATTGTTGCTGTATACAGGCAGGGCAGGCAGGGTATAGCCAGGTCAGAATACAGGCTAGTGACCAGAAGAGTCCTTCTCAGGACTATTGTAGCTGTATACAGGCAGGCAGGCAGGGTATATAGCCATTCCTAGTGGTGACCGTATACCAGCCTTCATCATATCTGGGGCTGGTGTACACAGTCTAAAACAGTCCAGATAGTGTCAGACTTCTCAGTAATTGTCGCTCCTAAAAACCTGTTAGGTTCTTAGTGCGTCCGTGCTTGCATTTAAAAACTGCACGTGTGTGCCTGTCGGTGGCAGCGTACAGGTGCACGTTTTGCACAAACCAGTATATAACGCACAAGTCTAGTGAATAATACACGTCAGCAGTGTCTGATAGTGTCAAACTTCTCAGTAATTGTCGCTCCTAAAAACCTGTTAGGTTCTTATTGCGTCCGTGCTTGCATTTAAAAACCGCACGTGTCTGGCAGTCGGTGGCAGCGTCAGGCTCCACATTGTCCCTGGATAGAGACGTGCATGATGGCCTGTAAACCTGAAGTGCCCATTGTAAGGAAGTGGGTCTATTGTAGTATAGCCCTTAGGCAGGGCAGCCAAAAATTTTGAGGCTCCACATTGTCCCTGGATAGAGACATGCATGAGGGCCTGTAAACCTGAAGTGCCCATTGTAAGGAAGTGGGTCTATTGTAGTATAGCCCTTTGGCAGGGCAGCCAAAAATTGGGAGGCTCCACATTGTCCCTGGATAGAGACGTGCATGAGGGCCTCAAAACATTGTTCCCATTGCAAAGGAGCGGGTCTCCTGTTGTTGTAATGCCCATTCTGAAAGAATGGGCGAAAAAATTTGCCACTGGGGGTATACCTGAAACAACGGCCTAACTATTGTAACGGTCATCATGGTGGCGCATGAGGAGAAGGAGGAGCAGTCCAGCGATTAGCCAAAGTCCAGAAGTGTGTACCCATGGGTGAGTGGAGGTACATGGCAAATTCCCGTTACAAACTTTAAATTCCACTGTTATTTGCTGGTGAAGTCTGGCCCAATCCAACCCTTGTTCATCTTGATCAGAGTCAGCCTGTCAGCATTTTCAGTTGACAGGCGGGTGCGTTTATCTGTAATGATCCACCTGCGGCACTAAAAACACGCTCTGACAAAACGCTAGCGGCAGGGCAGGCCAGGACTTCCAAGGCGTAGAGAGCCAATTCATGCCACGTGTCCAGCTTGGATACCCAATAATTGTAAGGCACAGAGGAATGTCGGAGTACAGTTGTTCGATCTGCAAGGTACTCCTTGAGCATCTGGGCAAACTTAGAATTTCTTGTGACACTACCCCGCACCTCAGGGGCTGTGGTATGTGAGGGGCTGAGAAAACTGTCCCACATCTTAAAGACTGTTCCCCTACCTCTGGCGGATTGGACTTGTGCCCCTCTTGGCTGTACGCCTTGGTTGTCCACTGATTCCTGACCTATGCCACTAGCGTTTTGTGAGGGGAATGCTTTGCCTACTTCCGTGACTATGGCCTTCTGGAACTGCTGCATTTTGCCTGACCTCTCCGCCTCGGGAATAAGAGACATAAAGTTCTCCTTTTAGCGTGGGTCTAACAGTGTTACCAACCACTAATGATTGTCGGCCAAGATGTTCTTAACGTGACAGTCACGAGACAGGCAGCTTACCATAAAGTCAGCCATGTGCGCCAGACTCTTAACAGCCATCACTTCAGTATCCTGACCAACACGATGATTGAACATGCTGTCCTCCTCCTCCTCCTCCTCATCATCTACCCTGTCCTCTGGCCAGCCACGCTGAACCGAGGATATGACTGGTGTGCATGTCATATCCTCAATTTGGCCGGAGAGTTGCTCCATGTCTTCATCCTCCTCCTCGTCATAGTCCTCCACTGCACGTTGTGATGAGACGAGGCTGGGCTGTGTGTTATCACCCACACCCACTACTGTTTCTTGCTCCAACTCATCGCGCTCCGCCTGCAATGCATCATGTTTGTTTTTGAGCAGAGACCATTTTAGAAGGCAGAGAAGCGGTATGGTGACGCTAATAATGTCGTCATCGCCGCTCACCATCTTGGTGGAGTCCTCAAAGTTTTGGCGGATGGTACATAGGTCGGACATCCATCTCCACTCCTCAGGTGTTATGTGTGGAGTTTGACCCATTTCCCGATGGCTTAGCTGATGCAGGTATTCAACAACTGCCCTCTTCTGCTCACATATCCTGACCAACATGTGCAGAGTTGAATTCCAACGCGTGGGGACATCACACACCAGTCTGTGAGCCGGAAGATGCAAATGGCGCTGAAAGCCGGCAAGGACGGCTGAAGCAGTAGGTGACTTTCGAAAATGTGCAGACAGGTGGCGAACTTTTACCAGCAGATCAGACAGCTCTGGGTATGACTTTAGAAACCGCTGAACCACGAGGTTGAGCACATGGGCCACGCATGGAACATGTGTCAGCTGGCCTCGCCACAAAGCCGCCACCAGGTTCCGGCCATTGTCACACACGACCTTTCCTGGCTTTAGGTTCAGAGGTGTGAGCCAGTGATCTGCCTGCTGTTTCAGAGCTGTCCACACCTCTTCTGCATTGTGGGGTTTGTCACCTATGCAGATTAGCTTCAGCACAGCCTAATGCCGCTTCGCCGAGGCAGTGCTGCAGTGCTTCCAGCTTGGGACTGGTGTGGAAGGTAAAGTGGATGAGGATGCGCAGGAGGAAGAGGAGGCTGAGGAGCATGACATTCCGGAGCTGTAGAGTGTAGGTGAAACCCTGACTGAGGTAGGGCCTGCAAACCTTGGTGTGGGAAGGACGTGTTCCGTCCCTTACTCAGACTGGGTCCCAGCTTCCACAATATTAACCCAGTGTGCCGTCAACGAGATGTAGCGGCTTTGCCCACAAGCACTTGTCCACGTGTCTGTGGTTAGGTGGACTTTGGCTGAAACAGCATTGTTCAGGGCACGTGTGATGTTTTGTGACACGTGGTTATGCAATGCGGGGACGGCACACCGGGAGAAATAGTGGCGGCTGGGGACCGAGTAACGTGGGACAGCTGCCGCCATCAGGTCGCGGAATGCTTCTGTCTCCACCAGCCTAAAAGGCAACATTTCCAGTGCAAGCAGTCGCGAAATGTTAGCATTTAGAAGTGTGGCATGTGGGGCGTTGGCAGTGTATTTGCGCCTGCGTTCAAAGGTTTGCTGAATGGATAACTGAACGCTGCGCTGGGACAAGGACGTGCTTGATGATGGTGTTATATCTGCGTGGGCAACTTCAGGTGCAGGTCCGGAGGAGGCTTGTTCGCGGGCAGCATGGACAGGGGATTGGCTCGCATGCACAACAAGCGAAGACGCAGCAGGGACATCACCAAGCACTGCTCCTTGACTCTTGTACATCCCACAAAGTCGGGTGCTTGGCTGACATGTGCCTGATCATGCTGGTGGTGGTCAGGCTGCTAGTTTTGGTACCCCTGCTGATGCTGGCACGGCAGGTGTTGCAAATGGCCTTTTTTAGAATCAACTGGAGCCAACTTAAAAAACTGCCAGACTCGGAAAGACCTAACATTTGTACAGGCACCTTGTGTCGTGTTGTTGTTCCGGGGAACGGTTGCCTGACTTCTGCCTGGGGCCACCACCCTGCTTCTTACTGCCTGTTGGGATGCTACGCCTCCCTCCCCCTTTACACTGCTGTCCTCGCTCTGCATATCCTCCTGCCAGGTTGGGTCAGTTCCTGGATCATCCACCACGTCGTCTTCCTCTTCCGCACCCTGCTCCTCCTCCTGACTTGCTGACAATTGTGTCTCATCATCGTCAACCCCTTGTTGAGACACATTGCCAACTTCGTGAGAACGTGTCTGCTCAAATATTTGGGCATCTGTACATACAATCTCGTCATGACCCACTTCAACAGGAGCTGGCGAGAGGCCAGAATGTGTGAATGGAAACGTGAACAGCTCTTCCGAGTGTCCGTGGACGTGTACTCGGCCTGGTGGTAGGAAGGAGGATCAGGTTCTGAAATGTGCGGTGCAGTATCACGGCTACTGACACTTGACCGTGTGGAAGACATAGTGTTTGTGGTGGTGCCAATATGACTGGAAGCATTATCCGCTATCCAACTAACAACCTGTTGACACTGGTCTTGGTTCAAGAGCGGTGTACTGCTGCAGTCCCCAAGAATTTAGGACAGGATGTGCGAACGAGTAGATGTGGCCCTTTGTTGTGGCGAAATTAGAGCTTGCACACGACCTCGGTCTCTGCCTGCACCACCATCACGTCCACTTCCTTGTTCGTTGCCAACGCCCTTGCGCATTTTGCAATGCTGTGCTGATGTGTATTCACTAGACTTGTGCGTTATATCCAAGTTTGTGCAAAACGCACACAAGTGCACCTGAACGCTGCCACCAACAGGCACACACGTGCGGTTTTTAAATGCAAGCACGGACGCACTAAGAACCTAACAAGTCTCTATCCAGGGACAATGTGGAGCCTCCCAATTTTTGGCTGCCCTGCCAAAGGGCTATACTACAATAGTCCCACTTCCTTACAATGGGCACTTCTGGTTTACAGGCCATCATGCACGTCTCTATCCAGGGACAATGTGGAGCCTCCCAATTTTTGGCTGCCCTGCCAAAGGGCTATACTACAATAGACCCACTTCCTTACAATGGGCACTTCTGGTTTACAGGCCATCATGCACGTCTCTATCCAGGGACAATGTGGAGCCTCCCAATTTTTGGCTGCCCTGCCAAGGGGCTATACTACAATAGACCCACTTCCTTACAATGGGCACTTCTGGTTTACAGGCCATCATGCGCGTCTCTATCCAGGGACAATGTGGAGCCTCCCAATATTTGGCTGCCCTGCCTAAGGGCTATACTACAATAGACCCACTTCCTTACAATGGGCACTTCTGGTTTACAGGCCCTCATGCACGTCTCTATCCAGGGACAATGTGGAGTCTCCAAATTTTTTGCTGCCCTGCCTAAGGGCTATACTACAATAGACCCACTTCCTTACAATGGGCACTTCAGGTTTATAGGCCCTCATGCACGTCTCTATCCAGGGACAATGTGGAGTCTCCCAATTTTTGGCTTTCCTGCCTAAGGGCTATACTACAATAGACCCACTTCCTTACAATGGGCACTTCAGGTTTACAGGCCCTCATGCACGTCTGTATGCAGGGGCATTGGTGAACCTCACAATTTTGGACTGCCTTGCAAAGGAAAATACTACAAAGACTCACTTCCTCAAAATGGGCACATTAGACTCAAGAGGCCTTTATGTACGTCTCTTCTCAGGGACATCGGAGTGCCACACAATGTTTTCACGTAAAATCTTTCATGTAATCTCCAAAAGTAACATACACCAGCTCTATTTCACTATTGGGTATGTGCCCTTAACATTTCCGCCATGAAAATTCATTTTGGTGTCATTTTTGAAGGTTTTCTGGTGAGTCCGTAAAAATGGCGTAAAACGCGGACAAAATTGTTCACAGCTGTGACTTTTGAGTGATAAATGCTTCAAGGGGTCTTCCCCATGCTGTTGCCATGTCATTTGAGCACTCTTCTGAGACGTTTGTGACATTTTTAGGGTTTCTACATGCTGCCGGGGGTCATTTCACAAAAATACTCGGGTCTCCCATAGGATAACATTGGGCTCGGTGCTCGGGCCGAGTACACGAGTATCTTGGGATGCTCAGCCCGAGCCTCGAGCACCCGAGCTTTTTAGTACTCGCTGATCACTAACCACATCATATTTGAAGTGACTTTAAGAGGCCGAGGTGACAGAAAATACCCAAAAGTGATACATTATAAAAACAGCACCCCTCAAAGTACTCAAAACCACATCCAAGAAGTTTATTAACTGCCTCACAGAAAGTAAATCGATATTGAATGAAAAAACCCCCAAAACGTTTTACCTACAATGCCTTGCAAAAGTATTCGGCCCCCTTGAATTTTTCAAACTTTTCCCACATTTCAGGCTTCAAACACAAAGATAAAAATTTTAATGTTATGGTGAAAAATCAACAAGTGGGACACAAATGTGAAGTTAAATGAAATTCATTGCTTATTTTAAACTTTTTAAAAAAAAAAAAAATAACTGAAAAGTGGGGCGTGCAATAATATTTGTACCCTTTGAGTTAATTCTTTGTAGCGCCACCTTTTGCTGTGATTACACCTGCAAGTCACTTGGGGTATGTCTCTATCAGTTTTGCACATCGAGAGACTGACATTTTTGCCCATTCTTCCTTTGCAAATAGCTCGAGCTGAGTGAGGTTGGATGGAGAGCATTTGTGAACAGCAGTTTTAAGCGCTGTCCACAGATTCTCGATTGGATTCAGGTCTGGACTTTGACTTGGCCATTTAACACCTGGATACAATTATTTGTGAACCATTCCATTGTAGATTTTGCTTTATGTTTTGGAACATTGTCTTGTTGGAAGACAAATCTCCGTCCCAGTCACAGGTCTTTTGCAGACTCTAACAGGTTTTTTTCAAAATTGGTCCTGTATTTGGCTCCATCCATCTTCCCATCAATTTTAACCATCTTCCCTGTCCCTGCTGAAGAAAACCAGGCCCAAATAATGATGCTGCCACCACCATGTTTGACAGTGGGGATGGTGTGTTCAGGGTGATGAGCTGTGTTGCTTTCACGATAAACATATCGTTTGGCATTGTGTCCAAATAGTTCGATTTTGGTTTCATTTGACCAGAGCACCTTCTTCCACATGTTTGGTGTGTCTCCCAGGTGGCTTGTGGCAAACTTTAAAAAACATTTTTTTATGGATATCTTTGAGAAATGGCTTTCTCCTTGCCACTCTTCCATAAAGGCCAGATTTGTGCAGTGTGCGACTGATTGTTGTCCTATGGACAGACTCTCCCACCTCAGCTGTAGAGCTCTGCAGTTCATCCAGAGTGGTCATGGGCCTCTTGGCTGCATCTCTGATCAGTCTTCTTCTTGTTTGAGATGAAAGTTTGGATGGACGGCCAGGTCTTGGTAGATTTCCAGTGGTATGATACTCCTTCCATTTCAGTATGATTGCTTGCACAGTGCTCCTTCGGATGTTTAAAGTTTTGGAAATATTTTTGTAACCAAATCCGGATTTAAACTTCTCCACGACAGTATCATGGACCTGCCTGATGTGTTCCTTGGTCTTCATGATGCTCTCTGTGCTTTAAACAGAACACTGAGACTATCACAGAGCAGGTGCATTTATACTTGATTACACACAGGTGTCTTATATGTATCATCATCAGTCATTTAGGACAACATTGGATCATTCAGAGATCCTCATTGAATTTCTGGAGTGAGTTTGCTGCACTGAAAGTAAAGGGGATGAATACTATTGCACGCCCCCAGTCATTTCTTTTTTAAAAATGTTTAAAATAAGCAATACATTTCGTTCAACTTATCAATTGTGTCCCACTTGTTGTTGATTCTTCACCATAGCATTAAAATATTTATCTTGTTTGAAGCCTGAAATGTGGGAAAAGGTTGAAAAATTCAAGGGGGCCGAATACTTTCGCAAGGCACTGTAAAAATGTTGGTCTAGCCCCAATTTACCAATTTATTCACTTTTAGAAAACGTAACACAACAAAATGGAACCCAAAATCTGTTACCCAATTTCTTCTGAGCATGCTGATACCCCACATGTAGTCAGAAACCTCTGTTTGGACAAATTTGATTGCTAGTAACAGAAAGAGCAATATTTGAATTTTGGAACACAAATTTGGCTGAAATAGATTGCGGGCACCATGTCGCATTTCCAGGGCCCCTAAGGTACCTATACAGCAGAAACCTCCCACAAATGACCCCATTTTGGAAACTAGAACCCTAATGGATTTTATCTAGGGGTATAGTGAGGATTTTTAACCCACAGATACTTCACAGAATTTGATAACATTAGGTCTTCATATTGAAAATTTTCATTTTTTTCCCAAAAATGTTGCTTTAGCAACAAATTTCATACTTTCTCAAGAAGTAACACCAAAAAGTGGTCCCCACAGTTTGTTACCCACTTTCTTCTGATTCCCAGCCTGTCTCCCATGCTGGTACTTGTCAGACCTCAAACTAAGTAAGGTCTGCGATCTGACTTTCTTCTGAGCCCAGTCATACTCCACATGTAATCAGAAACCTATGTTTGGACAAATGGGAGGGCTTTGAATGGAAGGAGCAATATTTGAATTTTGGAAAGCAAATTTGGTTTACATTTGTAGCGCCCCTATGGTACCTAAGCAGCAGAAACACCCCACAAGTGAGCCCAGTTTGGAAACTAGACCCCTCAAGGAATTTATCTAAATGTTTGGTGAGATCTTTGAACCCTCGGGGGCTTTACAGAATTTTATAACTTTGAGCAATGAAAATAATAAAATACATTTTTACCACAAAATTGTTATTTCAACAAGGTAGCTATTTTTCACAAGGGTAACAGAAAAAAATGTACCACCTGAGTTCGCTGATACCTTATATGTGCTGTAAATCAACTGTTTGGTGCATGGCAATGTTCGAAAAGGTAGGAGTGCCATTTGACTACAAAATTGGCAGGAATCACTAGCAAATGCCATGTTGCATTTGGAGAGCTCCTGAGGTGCCTTAACAGTGAAGCCCCCCCCAAGTGACCCCATTCTGGAAACTAAACCCCTCAAGAACTTTATCCAGGGTTATAGTGAGCATTTTAAACCCACATGTACCTAACAGAATTTGATAACCTTAGGTCATCATATTGAACATTTTTCATTTTTTTTTTCACAAAAATCTTGCTCTAGCACCAAATGTATCACTTTTTCAAGAGGAAACACCAAAAAGTGGACATTAAGGTTTGTTATCCAATTTCTTATGAGCATAGGGATACCCCACATGTGGCCAAAAACCTCTGTTTGGACAAACGGGAGGGCTTGGAATGGAAGGTGTACCGTTTGAATTTTGGAAAAGCTGAAATAGATTGCGGACACAATGTCGCATTTGCAGGGCCCCTAATGGTACCTATACAGCAAAAAACCCTCACAAGTAACCCCAATTTGGAAACTAGACCCCTCAAGGATTTTATTCAGGGGTATAGTGAGCATTTTGAATACCCAGCAGTGTCACAAAAATGTTGCTGTAGCAGCTAATTTTTCACTTTTAGGCAATGTGCCCACAATACGGTGACACTGAGTCTGCGGAGATGTGAGTGTTGTCCATGGAAGGTGGAAGCAGCTGCCATGACTACGATCCAGGTTCTGCCTGCTGACTTTAGCTCTATTCTACTTGTGGGGAACACTTGTCTCCATAGCATAAATTGACATTCTGCAGTGCCGGATGTCAGTTTATGCTGTGGAGAAAATAAGCACAGTGGGCAGGAGAGTTCTCAGAAAAAACTTCCACTGCCCTTGTACTGTACAATGCAGCGTTTTTGATGCAGCAAAAACACAGCATCCAAAACGCTTGAAACCCTATTCACGGGCACGAAGATTAAAAAGATAGGATGGATGGATGGATAGATAGATAGACAGACAGAGGCAAAACACATATATAATGTCCCACCCCCCTTCATATTGTAAGCTTGAACCCTGTAGTGACTTTCATGTGGCAATAAAGCATGTATGGCCTTGTATTTAGCCAAAAAATAAATAAATAATTTAAAAAAATGATGTGGCATCCCCATAATTTTTGATAGCCAGCTAGGGTAAAGCAGACGGCTACAGTCCTCAATTTGGAGGGCATCACAGGCTGTTTTTTATAATTATTTAAAAATAAATAATAAAAAAAAAGATGGGGTCTCCCCAAATTGGATTACCAGCAAAGGGGAAGCTGACAGCTGGGGGCTGGTATTCTCAGCGTGGGAAGGTCCATGATTATTGGACCTTCCAAGCCTAAAAATAGCAGGCCGCAGCCGTCCCAAAAGTGGCGCATCCATTAGATGCTTCGATCCTTTTGCTTTGCCCCTGCTCACCCTGATGCCCTGGTGCGGTGGCAAATGGGGTAATATAAGGGATTGATACCAGCTGTAATGTCACCTGGCATCAAGCCCTAGGTTTAGTTATGTCACGGCATCTATCAGATACTCGACATCACTAAAGGCCCCGTTACACGCAATGACGTATCTAACGATATATCGCCGGGGTCATGGATTCCATGATGCACGTCCGGCATCGTTAGTGACATTGTTGCGTGTGACACCAACGAGCGACTGTTAACGATCAAAAATATTCACCTTATCGTTGATCGTTGATACGTCGTTCATTTTCAAAAAATGGTAGATTGTTGAGGTCGCAGGTTGTTCGTCATTCCCGTGGCAGCACACATCGCTATGTGTGACACCCCGAAATGATGAACTACAGCTTACCTGCGGCCGCCGGTAATGAGGAAGGAAGGAGGCGGGCGGGATGTTACGGCCGCTCATCTCTGCCCCTCCGCTTCTATTGGGCGGCCGCTGTGACGCAGCATGAACCGCATGAACTGCCCCCTTAGAAAGGAGGTGATTCACCGGCATCAGCAACGTCGCTAGGCAGGTAAGTCCGTGTGACGGCTCCGAGCGATTTTGTGACGGGGGCGGGTACGCTCGCTAGCAATATCGCTGCATGTGACTGGGCCTTAACCCAGTGAGTAATAAAAAAAATAGAGAATAAAAAATGTTTTATTTGAGAAAACACTCAACACATTCCCTCTTTCACCAATTTATTGAAAAAAAAATCCGGCACGTTGTAATACATTTTGAAGGTCCCACGACAACTCTGTGTTCCAGAATATGAGGGGCATGCTCAGGGAATGTATCCCTCATTTTCTGGAAGTGCAGACCCTCCATGTGAGGAGTGTGGGTGCAGTGACCTGAGAATATTGCAGTCACACTGCCCCGGTCCAATGGAAGGCAGTGTGAGCTGCAGTAAGCTCAGTGTCACTGCATGCAGGGAACCGGCTGAGAGCTACTCTGCGCATGCAGCCACCATTTCTTCTAAAGAGAAGGAGGAGAGGTCGCAGGGGTACAGCTTTGCATAACGTAATAGGAAACTAAAAGAGGATCGGAGGGGTGACAGCCTGACAGCGGGTGTCCTGGG
This sequence comes from Anomaloglossus baeobatrachus, assembly GCF_048569485.1. Taxonomy (NCBI): domain Eukaryota; kingdom Metazoa; phylum Chordata; class Amphibia; order Anura; family Aromobatidae; genus Anomaloglossus; species Anomaloglossus baeobatrachus. Next base: position 674,308,496 of record NC_134353.1, read on the forward strand.
AGTCATGTCAGATTACGCAGAAATCAGAGGAGGATAAATGTGGTGGGCATACCACTAGTGTGACATTTTAGATCATTGGAAGGGGACGGGGATGGGGACCAGGGGAGGAGACTTTGGCAATACCGGGGGACCGGAGAGGACATTTATCTCCCATTTGACATGCTTGACCATGCTAGATGGAAGATGAATATTTTTTTTTTTACCAGCTTTGCATTAAAGGTTTGTAACTGTGATCCTGTGACCGAAGACCGGAAAAACCAACCCGGATTGTGATCTCCAGGGTCTCAGGTACCCCTGATAACTGAAATCCTGGAAATTTTCTTACACTGGGGTGTATACCATTTTCCAGAGTGTCATTAAAAAGCAGCGCAAAGGAATAAGTAACCTTAACTGCCACCGTTAAAAGGTGTATCAGCAGTCATTAAGGGGTTAACCTAATACTTTGTTGAAATATCATTTGAATTTATGACAGCATTCAATCTTTTTGGGTAAGAGTCTATCAGCTTTGCAAATCTAGAATTGGCAGTCTTTGGCCACTCTTCCTTGTAGTAGCGCTTCAAATCTGTCAGATTTTGAGGGCATCACCTGTGTATACCATTCTTCAGGTCAAACCACAGATTTTCAATTATATTCAGGTCTGGGCTCTGCCGGAGCAATTCCCAAACTTTTAGCTTCTGAATAAGTTTTTCTTTTGTTGATATGGTGGTATGCTTAGGTTTGTTGTTATCCTGAGAGCAGACATTTTTCTTAAGCTACAGCTTTTTAACAAGGGGCTGAAGGTTTTGTTGAAAGATTGAGTGACTTTTGGAAATAATTTGGGACCAAATTCCCTAGTTCCTGCTGCCAAAAAACAGCCCCAACACATTTTTGTCATGTGTCGGTTTTGGGATTCGATTCGGTAACTTCCGGTTGAGCCAAAGCCTGGTTTATCTCTGTCCAACTGCTGATGGTTACCTTATTTTGTCTTTCTTTCCTTGGTTTGCTGCTAGTCAGGTGTTTCTCACTTTCCTATTTTGTCTTTGTCCTATCACAGGTTGCGTGGGGATATTTATTTTCACATTGCACCAGCCTTCTTTATTGGCTATATTTTAAGACAGATTGGTGTTTGGAGATCCAGTGTCTCAGCTAGGGATTATCTTACCTAGTTAATCTCTGTTGCTTTTCCTACAGTTTGTTTGTGATTCTTCCTCCCCAGAACCAATCGCTTTCTTTTACGTATAGGGAAAGGGAGGTTTTCCACGTATTCCGTTTGTTGTGTGGTTCTTTGTATTTTCTTCTGTCTTTCTTATTTGTCTGTGAGAAGATGTTCATGCCTCTTCATCAAACTTATCTGTATTCCATTTTATAATTATTATTTGTTTTGGTGTTGCACATTGTTTATAAATAGGGAGCAGTTAATTTCATTCAGGGCAAGTTGATGTTAAGTGGGGGTGCTATTCTTCGTGGATGGGCAGGGACAAATCAGGGTCAGATTGGGGTCTTTTCTATTCTGATCTTGGACCTGTTGAGTTCAGGTGTTTGTCTCTCCTTGTTTGTGCATTGCCTGTGTGAGTGTATTTATACAGTCATAAAAATTATACTGTCTCCACCATGCATCACTGTGTGTGCATATAGTTTTCTTTTGGGGATTTGGGCACAGTGTTGGCTTTTCATCAAACATAACATCTGTAATTATGGCCCAAAAAAAATCAACCTTAGTATCATCAGACTATAACATGTTTTTCCACATGTCTTTGGCAGACTTGCCATAGGTTTTATCTAAACATTGCCTTGCTTAGATATTTTTTTTTGTAGGAAAGCATCCTGACACCCTGACCAACAGGCCAGACATATGAAGAATTCAGAAGATTGTTGTCACATGCATTACACATTCAGTACTTGCTAGAAATTCCTTCTTTAATGTTGCATGTGGTAGCACATATATTGTAAAAAATATTTCTGTTATATGGCATATATGACTTGGACCCTCCATTGCTCCCAAAGTCTCCTTCCACATGGCTGGGCAGCTGTAATTCTTCACTGTTCAGTTGCTTATTTTTTCTGCCTAGTATGTTCATTACAACATATTTTTACTGTAAAACTGCAGAAATTGTTTCAATATAGAAAAGACAATACAATTAGAGTTGAGCTAGTTCCTACTAACTGTTTGTACTCACTATACTCATAACGAGTACTGTCTAATACTTGCGTATTCATTCCGAATAGCGTGTGCAATGCAAGTCAATGGGGAAACAAATAGTTAGGTACTTACTCAACTCTAAATACAGTATATGACACAGTTTATCATTAGATCAACAAAATAATTTTGGTTGGTGTGATTTTTTTTTACATGATGAAAACCTAACATGTTAACCCATGTGTAGAATTTTTATATCCTCTGAATGTAGTCTAGCTATTGGTAAACTTGATACTGACCAAAGTATGTGGTCAGCCTTAAAGGAATGCTCTCACTTACAGTTCACAGCTTTCAAATAAGTTTTACTTTAATATTATAATAACATTTTAATGTAAAACTGCAGAAATTGCTTCTCAATATAAAAGACAATATATAGAGTATACTGTACATTGCTATGATGGCACTAGATCAGAACACTAGATTTTCAGTGGGTGAAAGCCATATTCCATTCTTTTATACTTTGCAGCGCAGGGAAAATTCCAACACAAGGTGAAAGACACCTGGGTTAGGCTGCTTTCACACATCCGGTTTTTCCTGTGCGGCACAATCCGGCGCTTTGCAGAAAAAACGCAACCATTTTTTTTTTGCCGCCAGTTGCATTTTTTTTGCATAGACTTACATTAGTGCCGTATTGTGCCGCATGGGCTTGCGTTCCATCTGGTTTTTGCCGCATGCGGCAGATTTAGCCGATGAGGCGGCCGGATGGAACGTTGCCTGGCACGTTTTTTGTCCGGCAAAAAAACCTGCATCGCGCCGCATCCGGCCGATGTGGCGCGATTTGCAATGCATGCCTATGGATGCCGCATGCGGCGTCCTGCGGCAAAAACCGCATCCAGCCCCCGCATGCGTTTTTTCCCATGCGCATGCTCAGTAGCCAGCGGTATTGTCGCCGCATCCGTTGCATAGGTTTTAGAGCCGGATTGGCCAGCTCTGCTAAAACCGGAGGTGTGAAAGCAGCCTTATGCCCACAATGTAGCTGCTGCCCGTTGGCACCATCAACTGGGTTAAAACCAAAGTTAGAAGGAAAGCAAGGAATTAAAGCAAAGTTGTAGGTAAATCCCTGGGTCATCCATCAGAATTATCAATCTGAAATAAGCACCAGGAGCAGAATAAGGCGAGGGTTACACGGCATCACACATGTTGAGTTGCCAACGATTGCTAGCAGTATTGGAATTGATTCTGAGGGCTCTCCTTTCATCCATACAAAACTAAGCCATTATTTTTGAACCAGGGCTAATTTTATTAAACACTGTATCTTACGAAATAGCTAGGTGATACACAATGTTAAGCTTTTTATCTGCTTCCCAGTTCAATCAGTCTTCATGTGAATGCTCCTATAGGATTTGCATTCTTGTCACCTGCATGCTAGATATTCTTCCTGCCACTCTGAATGCTAATGGTAAAACAGTGACATGTGACTAAATGTTTGCAAATCACATATGGATGATATAGTCCCTTAAAAAAAAAAAAGGCACCCTCGGCATGCATTTTTGCCGCGTTTTACCGCATTTTTACCCAGTGCTTTTTTTAAAATCAAATCTATTGACTGGAAGGGCACAAAAACGCTGACAAAAAAGCTGAAAGAATTGACATGCTGCATCTTTGTGGTCATCACAAAGACGCAGCCCAAAAACAAGCTGCATCGTGCGGACATAAAAACTGAAATCTCATAGACTCTGCTGGGGAAGGGAATTCATGCAGTTTTGGGACCAAAACTGCACCCAAAAAAACACACAAAAACGTAGCAAAAAACACAGCGTGTGCACAAGGCCTAAAGAAGATTTTCCCTAGCCTGGAAAACCCCTTTAATTACAATGCAAACTGACACATTGGAGAGAGCTGTGCAGTGTAGCTCCATAAATGTTTATACCCGGCTGGTAGCAAAGGCTATTATTGCAATCTGCAGGGTTGCTGCATGTTGGATACCTTTTGATCAGATATCAATAATCTATCTGAGAAATATATCATCAATGTTATTTGCCCAGAAAAAACATTTAGTATTTTCACCCATTACAATAACCTCTTCATGGCACTGTTTGAGTATGATACCACTATATGCAGCATATGCATGATACCCGCACAATGAATTCCTCTACACAAGCAGACTATGATGGCCTAAGAGTGGCCCCAGCAAAATGTCATGTCCAAATAACATTGCATGATGGTCCCATAGCCCCCTATACACAGTATGATGGCCCATAGCCCCTATACACATTAAGATGTGTATAGGGGCTAAGACAGTGTCAGGCAACTGCTGCCAGGGCTAATAAAATAATGGGATGTATTAAAAGAGGTATAAGTGTTCATGAAAAAAATATAATTTTACCTCTGTACAAGTCACTAGTGCGACCGCACTTAGAATACTGTGTACAATTCTGGTCACCGATATATAAGAAGGACATAGCTGAACTGGAGAGGGTGCAGAGAAGAGTGACCAAGATTATTAGAGGAATGGGTGGGCTGCAATACCAAGACAGGTTATTAAACTTGGGGTTATTTAGTCTGGAAAAACGAAGGCTTAGGGGGGATCTAATCACAATGTATAAATATATGAGGGGTCAGTACAGAGACCTTTCAAAAGATCTTTTTACACCTAGGCCTGCGACTGGAACACGGGGGCATCCGCTATGTCTTGAGGAAAGAAGGTTTAATCATAATCACAGACGAGGATTCTTTACTGTACGAGCAGTGAGACTATGGAACTCTCTGCCGCATGATGTTGTAATGAGTGATTCACTACTAACATTTAAGCAGAGCCTGGACGCCTTTCTTGAAAAATGTAATATTACCAGTTATGTATATTAGATTTTATGACAGGGTATTAATCCAGGGAACTAGTCTGATTGCCGGATGTGGAGTCAGGAAGGACATTTTTTCCCCATTGGAACTTGTTTGCCACATTGGGGTTTTTTTGCCTTCCTCTGGATCAACATGTTAGGCTACAGGTTGAACTAGATGGACTTAGAGTCTCCCTTCAACCTTAACCCCTTCAGCCCCCAGCCTGTTTTCACCTTAAAGACCCGGCCATTTTTTGCAATTTTGACCAGTGTCACTTTGACAGGTTATAACTCTGGAACACTTCAACGGATCCTGGCGATTCTGACATTGTTTTTTCGTGACATATTGTACTTCATGTCAGTGGTAAATTTAGGCCGATATGTTTTGCGTTTATTTGTGAAAATTTCGGAAATTTAGCAAAAATTTTGAAAATTTTGCAATTTTCAAAATTTGAAATTTTATGCCCATAAATCTGAGAAATATGTCACACATAAAAGTTACTAAATAACATTTCCCACATGTCTACTTTACACCAGCGCAATTTTTGAAAAAAAAAAAAATTCCGTTAGGAAGTTAGAAGGGTTCAAAGTTCATCACCAATTTCTCATTTTTCCAACAAAATTTACAAAAAAAAATTGTTTAGGTACCACATCACATTTGGAGTGATTTGAGAAACCTAGGCGACAGAAAATACCCAAAAGTGACCCAATTCTAAAATCTGCACCCCTCACTCTGCTCAAAACCACATCCAAGAAGTTTATTAACCCTTTAGGAGCTTCACAGCAACCAAAGCAATGTAGACGAAAAAATGAAAATTTTACTTTTTTAACACAAAAATGTTACTTTAGCCATAAAAATTAGTATTTTCACAAGGGTATCAGGAAAAATGCATCATAAAATGTATCGTGCATTTTCTCCTGAGTACGCAGATACCCCATATGTGGTGGTAATCAAATGTTTGGGCGCACGGCAGGACTCGGAAGGCAAGGAGCGCAATTTGAATTTTTGAGTGCAAAATTAGCTGCACTCATTAGCGGACGCCATGTCGGGTTTGAAGACCCCCTGAGGTGCCTAAACAATGGAGCTCCCCCACAAATGACCCCATTTTGGAAACTAGAGCCCTCAAATATTTTTTCTAGATGTTTGATGTGCACTTTGAACCCCTGGGGGCTTCACAGAAGTTTATAACGTTGAGCCGTGAAAAGAAAAAAAAATTTTTTTACCACAAAACTGTTGCTTCAACCAGGTAGCTTTTTTTATCACAAGGGTATCAGGAAAAAATGCACCATAAAATTTATGGTGCATTTTCTCCTGAGTACGCAGATACCCCATATGTGGTGGAAATCAAATGTTTGGGCGCACGGCAGGACTCGGAAGGCAAGGAGCGCCATTTCACAGCAAAATTGGTTGGAATTATTAGCGGACGCCATGTTTCATTTGGAGACCCCCCTGAAGTGCCTAAACAATGGAGCTCCCCCACAATTGGCCCCATTTTGGAAACTAGACCCCTCATGGAATTTATCTAGCTGTTTAGTGAGCACTTTGAACCCCTGGAGGCTTCACAAGCGTTTGTAATGTTCAGCCGTGAAAATATTTTATTCTTTTTTTTACCACAAAATTGTTTTTTCAAACAGGTAGCTTTTTTTTCCACAAGGGTATCAGGAAAAAATGCACCATAAAATGTATTGTGCAATTTCTCCTGAGTACGACGATACCTCATATGTGGTGGAAATCAATTGTTTGGGCGTACGGCGGGGCTCAGAAGAGAAGGAGCGCCATTTCACAGTAAAATTGATTGGAATTATTAGCAGACGCCATGTTTCATTTGGAGACCCCCCTGAGGTGCCTAAACAATGGAGCTCCCCCACATGTGATCCCATTTTGGAAACTAGCCCCCCCCCCCCATACAAAAAAAATTAGTTTGGCGAAATAAAAAATACAGACATCAGTAAAAAAAAAAAAAAAAAAAGAGCGCCTGCCACTAAGACCAGTGCCAAACGTGAGAGCAATGCACGAGTCTCGTATCGCATCATCCACTGCAGTCTGGAAGCGAGCAACTGCGCTGGATAATGCGATGCGAGAGGGCGGGGCGGCAGATGAGAAAGGGCGCAGCGGATGGAAGATGGGAAAGGGCGCAGCGGGTGGAAGATGGGAAAGGGCGCAGCGGATGGAAGATGGGAAAGGGCGCAGCGGGTGGAGGAGCGGCAGAGGATGGGAAAGGGCGCAGCGGATGGATGATGGGAAATGGCGCAGCGGATGGAGGAGCGGCAGAGGATGGGGGGGTGAGATGGGGATACCTACCTTACAGGATGGATCTAGGCAGCAGAATCACAGCAGACAGAAGAGGCAGCAGATGAAGGAGGGTGAAAAGGATGGGAGAGAGCAGGCAGCAGATCAGGGAGGGGGGCAGAGTCTGATGGGAGGGGGGAGGCAGCACATGGGGGGGGAGGCAGCACATGGAGGGAGGGGGAGGCAGCACATGGGGGGGGAGGCAGCACATGGGGGGGAGGCAGCACATGGGGGGGGAGGCAGCACATGGGGGGGGAGGCAGCACATGGGGGGGGAGGCAGCACATGGGGGGGGAGGCAGCACATGGGGGGGGGAGGCAGCACATGGGGGGGGGAGGCAGCACATGGGGGGGGGAGGCAGCACATGGGGGGGGGAGGCAGCACATGGGGGGGAGGCAGCACATGGGGGGGGAGGCAGCACATGGGGGGGAGGCAGCACATGGGGGGGGAGGCAGCACATGGGGGGGAGGCAGCACATGGGGGGGAGGCAGCACATGGGGGGGGGAGGCAGCACATGGGGGGGGGAGGCAGCACATGGGGGGGAGGCAGCACATGGGGGGGAGGCAGCACATGGGGGGGAGGCAGCACATGGGGGGAGGCAGCACATGGGGGGGGGAGGCAGCACATGGGGGGGGGAGGCAGCACATGGGGGGGGAGGCAGCACATGGGGGGGGAGGCAGCACATGGGGGGGGAGGCAGCACATGGGGGGGAGGCAGCACATGGGGGGGGAGGCAGCACATGGGGGGGGAGGCAGCACATGGGGGGGGAGGCAGCACATGGGGGGGGAGGCAGCACATGGGGGGGGAGGCAGCACATGGGGGGGGAGGCAGCACATGGGGGGGAGGCAGCACATGGGGGGGAAGGCAGCACATGGAGGGAGGGGGGAGGCAGCACATGGGGGGGGAGGCAGCACATGGGGGGGAGGCAGCACATGGGGGGGAGGCAGCACATGGGGGGGAGGCAGCACATGGGGGGAGGCAGCACATGGAGGGGGGAAGGCAGCACATGGAGGGGGGGAGGGGGGAGGCAGCACATGGAGGGGGGGGGAGGGGAGGGGGGAGGCAGCACATGGAGGGGGGAGGGGAGGCAGCACATGGAGGGGGGAAGGGGAGGCAGCACATGGAGGGGGGGAGGGGAGGCAGCACATGGAGGGGGGGAGGGGAGGCAGCACATGGAGGGGGGGGAGGGGAGGCAGCACATGGAGGGGGGGAGGGGAGGCAGCACATGGAGGGGGGTAGGGGAGGCAGCACATGGAGGGGGGAGGGGAGGCAGCACATGGAGGGGGGAGGGGAGGCAGCACATGGAGGGGGGGAGGGGAGGCAGCACATGGAGGGGGGGAGGGGAGGCAGCACATGGAGGGGGGGAGCCGATTAGGTGCAGTGGCAGCCGATGGAGGCGGCGGCCGATCGGGTGCAGCGGCGGCTGAAAAAGGTGGGTGCGACTGAAAGGGGACGGTGGCGACCAGGGACAGCGGCGTGGCGGGCAGCAGAGGTGGATCGGCGGGCAGGGACAGCGGCGGGAACAGCGGCGTGGCGGGCAGGGACAGCGGCGTGTAAAGCGGCGTGGCGACCAGCGGTGGATCGGCGGGGAGCGGCGGTGGATCTCGGCGGGGAGCGGCGGTGGATCTCGGCGGGGAGCGGCGGTGGATCTCGGCGGGGAGCGGCGGTGGATCTCGGCGGGGGAGCGGCGGTGGATCTCGGCGGGGAGCGGCGGTGGATCTCGGCGGGGAGCGGCGGTGGATCTCGGCGGGGGATCTCGGCGGGGAGCGGCGGGGGATCTCGGCGGGGGAGCGGCGGGGGATCTCGGCGGGGAGCGGCGGGGGATCTCGGCGGGGAGCGGCGGGGGATCGCGGCGGGGGATCTCGGCGGGGAGCGGCGGGGGATCTCGGCGGGGAGCGGCGGGGGATCGCGGCGGTGGATCTCGGCGGGGAGCGGCGGGGGATCTCGGCGGGGGATCTCGGCGGGGGATCTCGGCGGGGGATCTCGGCGGGGGATCTCGGCGGGGGATCTCGGCGGGGGATCTCGGCGGGGGATGGGGGTGCTATAACTTACCGATGGGCACCTGCAGCGACCGCTCTCATCAGCTTTCACGGACGGAGTGAAGCTGAGGGTAGCGGTGACGGCACAAGATCCACAGTGATTGGGAGAGATCGGTCACAAGGCCGGTCTCTCCAATCAGAGCTGGGGGCGGGTGAAACAAAGTTCACCCAGCTCCAGCCAGTCATCAGTGCTACAGCAGCACTGATTATGGCTGGATTGCAATGTGTTAGCCATTTTCAATGGCTGACACATTACAGTGACTGTAATTGGCTGAGCGGCGTTCGTCAGCCAATCACAGCCTCTGTAGGTTCGGGGAGGAGGCACCACCCCTCCTGAGGTCAGGCAGAGGTCCCCTCCTTCCCGAATCCACCGTTTAGGTAAACAAATTTCACTCCCAGGGGCTCCGGGACCGCGATTTCGCCAGGACGTACTGAGTACGTCATGGGTCGTTTAGCACCATGTGACCATGACGTACTCAGTACGTCCAAGGTCGTTAAGGGGTTAAAAACTATGATACTATTGTCGCGGGCGGAGGAGGGGACGCCGCGCTCTCCCACTGCTCGGGTCCGGCTGGCACTGCGGCCTGCTGCTGCCGCTGCTCGGTGGCTCGAGCGATGGGCCGGATCCCGAGGACTCGAGCGGCGCTCCTCGCCCGTGAGTGAAAAGGGGGTTTTTGGGTGTGGGGATTGTTTATTGTCCGTGACGCCACCCACGGCTGTGGTGATTTGTTGAAACCACCGCTGCTCTGTATGGGGATCCCGAGAAGGATGGTATGGAGCAGCCAGTTGTTGTGTTGCCCCTCCGTGGGTAGGGGTTGGTGATCCCGGGGCCCAGTGATGAGGTGAGTGATGCAGGGCTTGGTGGGCGCAGGGACGCGGGGGTAGCGCTGTGCCTTGCGGCACTGTGGTACTCACTCAGCCTGAGACGATGACACAGTTCTCGGTAAAACACACGGCTGGAAAGACGGTTCCCATGGACGGCTGCACTTGCTTTCCCCAGTAGGTGACGGTCCCTCTGTCCTGCACCTAAGTTGATAATGGTTGCGATGGGTTCCCACCGGTAACCCGCTCCCCGGCTTGGATATGGGCCGGAGGAGCCCTACTTTGCCCGCAGGCGCTGGCTCTGAGAAACTGGTGCCCTGGCGATGGCGGTGTCTCTCTGTTACGGTTGGACTGTTGCCTTCAATCGGGACTTGGTTGTTGGGAGACAGACGTCCCCTTCACTGACGGATTTGGCAAATTATGGCGACTCCTAGCCTCGCCGGGATCCGAAAGGCCCCTGCCCTGGTGTTGACTGTTCTTTGTATACTGCTCCAGACCGCCGGGTCACCACCCGTCCGCGGTCCTTCCAGCAACCTCCGAGCAGTCCCCCTCCAGACTATCACCGCCGTCTGCTGACCTTGCTGTCACTGTCCGGGGCACACACCCGGACCAACTTCAGGCTTTACTACTGTCCAAACTCTTTACTCCTTTTCTCAAGCTCCTCTACCACTTCCTTCTACTTTCACTTCTCACTCAAGCTCTCCCCTGAGCTAACACTCTTCCTCAGACTCTAGTCTGGCTTCAACTCTGTTCTTTCCACTTCTCCCTCCAGCTCTATCTGCCTGGTTCCTCCCGCCTCCAGGGCTGTGCACTCCTTGATGGGCGGAGCCAACCGCCTGGCCCACCCCCTGGTGTGAACATCAGCCCCTGGAGGAAGGCAACAAGGATTTTGGTAGCCTAGGTGTTCCTAACTGGGGTGTAGGGTGTTGTGGTATGATGACCTGTGACCCCTGGCTTGCCCAGGGCGTCACATTCCCCCTTAGCAAAATGCAGACCGTCCGCGGGCTGCCCGTCCAACACCGGTTTTATTTTCTGAAAAATATGTAAAAAGGTAAACGGTAACATAACAATTTATGACATCATCCCACATTGGGAGGCACATTTCTTAAACGTTGCAAACGGTTTACGGTTACGGTCTCCGCTCTCTCCCACCCAAGCAACCTGGCCCTGATGCTGCCCCTAAAACCCAGGCAGCACCCCTTGACCCAAGTCCTGCACCAAGTCACCCGAGCGGGATCTGTCCTTCCCCTCCAGAGGGTAGCCACCGGTTCCTGTGGTGGCTGGGCCCCAGCCTGCTCTGTTGAGGGCCCTCTCTCCAACCTGCCTCTCCGGAGGCGGCAATTGCGGAAACGGTAACGGTAAAACAACTTATTTACAAGCCACTAACGTTTGTGGTTGCCCTGCAAGTTCACTGGCTTGTCCATGGAAAGTTCTCTATGCAAAACTTTTTAAACGGTCCCCACGGGGACAACGGTGCTGGCTACGGCCGGTTTTCTCAATCACGGTTAATCAGATGAAGCTTCAGTAATCATTTTGCTTATCATCATTCTTTAAACTTTCAAAACACAAACACGGTGGTGGTCCCAACGGGGACTGGACAACGGTGCTCTGCTGCCCTACTCCAAGTCGTCAGCTTCATCTGAGGGAGGGGGTACGGCGCTCACTCGGGACTCCTGGCTGGCCCTTAGCTTAGCGTCCAGCGCAAACCACCCCCTCTCCCCACAGTGCCGGGTGTATTGCACAATGTCGCCCGGCATTAGGTTACGGCCGGGATGCTCCTCAGGCAGGTGGGCATGCACATCCCGCCGGGCTACAAACACTTCGGCCTCCAGGCCCGGTTCGTATATGAACCCATAGCCCCAGTGTACATCAAACCGCCTCACCTGCCCTTCGTATAGCGGGCCCCGGACCCGGAACGTTGCTTGACGGAGGCTCTCTTTCTCTCTAATTGCTCGGGCCACCAGCTCCGCCTTTTTCCTCTCTCTCTCACCGATCTCCAGGCCCAGCGGTACCGGCTCCCTGTCCCAATACGGCGCTGCTGCGAGCTCCGGCGCACGGGTCGGGCCCCGCGGGACATTATGAACGTTGCCCACTGTCAGGGATCTGGGCGGCAAGTCCCGCGGTGTCTTGGCCTTGGGCGCCACCTTGCAGCGACATCCCGGCGCTACCTCAGCCGAGGTGTGAGGGAGGGGCACATGGGCTTTCCGCAGCTGGGCCTCCGGCTCGGAACGGTTCATCAGCTCCGGCTCGGGGACTTTCTCTGGAGACGCCTCCGGTGCGGTTTTCGGAGCCTTCCAGGGCAACACCTCCGGTCGACTACGGGCTCCGGCTACAGGTCGGCCCGCCTGGGCGGGGATGCTGGGTATTGCTACCGGTTGTGGTGGTAGCGGGCCTAGTGGCGGGGTCACGGCTTCCGAGACGGGTGGCAAGGGAGGCAGCGGGGGGAGAGGGCTTGGACCGGGTCCCGCAGCCGCGATGACCGGCCCTTCAAGGGCATCGGGGCGTGGGTCACTCACCCTCCCTTCCTCCGCTTCCTCCTCGCGTCTCCGCACGGCTGCTATAACGTCCGCCATGTCGGTCTCCCACTCCTCCATGAGGAGCTGCATCCTGACCTGCAGCCGTTGGTAGAGCTGCGCGGTCCGGATCTCCAACCACGCCGCGGTTCCAGGCGCGGGGGCTACGGTGTCGCGGGACGGCATCCACATGCTGCTGGCGGCTTTTCCCAGGAACAAGATGTCTGCAGAGTCCTGGCGTCCCTGCTTTTATAGCTGCGTTCACATGCAGCCAGCCGCCATCGCGTCCCCCTTAGCTTCTTTCTGGCCCCTCCTCTATTGGGGCGGAGTTTTGGCGGGAACTTTTCGCGCCAAAGATGGCGACTTCTGAATTTTTCCGGCCGGATACCTCCGGCGGTCACAAGGCGCACCTCTACCCAACGGCAGAGCGGTAAGATCCTGTTCGTGACGCCAAGTTGTCGCGGGCGGAGGAGGGGACGCCGCGCTCTTCCACTGCTCGGGTCCGGCTGGCACTGCGGCCTGCTGCTGCCGCTGCTCGGTGGCTCGAGCGATGGGCCGGATCCCGGGGACTCGAGCGGCGCTCCTCGCCCGTGAGTGAAAGGGGGGTTTTTGGGTGTGGGGATTGTTTATCCCTCCGTGGGTAGGGGTTGGTGATCCCGGGGCTTGGTGGGCGCAGGGACGCGGGGGCAGCGCTGTGCCTTGCGGCACTGTGGTACTCACTCAGCCTGAGACGATGACACAGTTCTTGGTAAAACACACGGCTGGAAAGACGGTTCCCACGGACGGCTGCACTTGCTTTCCCCAGTAGGTGACGGTGACGGTCCCTCTGTCCTGCACCTAAGTTGATAATGGTTGCGATGGGTTCCCACCGGTAACCCGCTCCCCGGCTTGGATATGGGCCGGAGGAGCCCTACTTTGCCCGCAGGCGCTGGCTCTGAGAAACTGGTGCCCTGGCGGTGGCAGTGTCTCTCTGTTACGGTTGGACTGTTGCCTTCAATCGGGACTTGGTTGTTGGGAGACAGACGTCCCCTTCACTGACGGATTTGGCAAATTATGGCGACTCCTAGCCTTGCCGGGATCCGAAAGGCCCCTGCCCTGGTGCTGACTGTTCTTTGTATACTGCTCCAGACCGCCGGGTCACCACCCGTCCGCGGTCCTTCCAGCAACCTCCGAGCAGTCCCCATCCAGACTATCACCGCCGTCTGCTGACCTTGCTGTCACTGTCCGGGGCACACACCCGGACCAACTTCAGGCTTTACTACTGTCCAAACTCTTTACTCCTTTTCTCAAGCTCCTCTACCACTTCCTTCTACTTTCACTTCTCACTCAAGCTCTCCCCTGAGCTAACACTCTTCCTCAGACTCTAGTCTGGCTTCAACTCTGTTCTTTCCACTTCTCCCTCCAGCTCTATCTGCCTGGTTCCTCCCGCCTCCAGGGCTGTGCACTCCTCAGTGGGCGGAGCCAACCGCCTGGCCCACCCCCTGGTGTGAACATCAGCCCCTGGAGGAAGGCAACAAGGATTTTGGTAGCCTAGGTGTTCCTAACTGGGGTGTAGGGTGTGGTGGTGGGATGACCTGTGACCCCTGGCTTGCCCAGGGCGTCACATTATGATACTATGATAAGATGGCCCTCACAGCTCCCTATACAAAATATGATGTCCACCACAACTTCCTACATTAAATATCCTCACAGATCCCTATATATGGTGTGATAGTCTAAAATTCACCTTATGCAAAGTATGATAAACCTACAGTTGCTTTATATACATTGTGATGGACTCCACAGCTACCATATATACAGTATAATGGTCCCACACAGCCCTTTATATAAAATATGAAGCCACCACAGCTGCCTCTACATAGTATGATGTTCCCCAAAGCTCCCTATACTCATTACTTGGGATCCCCCAGCCTCCGTAATATAATATGAGGCCTCCACAATGCACAGTATAATGTCCCAACAACTATATATGGTATGATTGCTCCAAAGCTAGCTATATATGATGTCTTCAGAGTTCCTTATATACAGTATAGTGGCCCCTCAGCTCCCCATATATGCAGTATGATGTCTGCTGCAGCTCCATTTCATGCAATTTTGATGTCACTACAGCTCCCTATATGCAGTATAATGGCCCCCAATGTTCCCTAAGCAAAGTATGATGGCCTTCACATATCCCGATTTACACTCTGGGCCACCAAAGCTCACCTATATATTGTATAATTGTTCCCATGGCTTCATATATGCAGTATGGTGCCCCCCACAGTTCCATGTATACCGAATGATTGCCCATAGCTCCCTATTTATTGTATGAGGCCCCAAGCGCTCCCTATATACAGTACACTATGGTGACCTCACAGCTCCTTATATACAGTATGATTGTCCCTAATACCTCATATATATAGTATGATTGCCCCAACAGCTCTGTTAGACGCAGTATGTTGGCTTCACAGCTCCTACAAGTACATGGGATTGTTCCAACAACAACCTTTTTACAGTATTAATGCCTATATACAATATGAACCCCGACAGATCCCTTATGGTATATACAGTATGTTGGCCTCGTTGTTCCTGTATACACCATAGCACCCTATATACAGTATGATGACCTGTCCATATCTCCCTAATACAGTATGATGGCCCATCAAAGCACAGGATGATGGCCCCAACAGATCCTCATTTACACGATGGGCCACCACAGCTCACCTATATATAGTATACGTGTCTCCACAGCTTCCTATATGCTGTATGTGTTTTTACAATTTAAACCTCTGCTGTTCTATGATTTTAGGTCCACTGGGCGGTCAAAATCAGTGACTGACAGCTTTGTTTATATAAATTTGCATGAAGAGATAGCTGTCAATCATTGGTAAGACCGCCCACTGGACCAAAACCCCCAGAAAGAGCAGATGTTTAAATGACTACAACACAGGTTATACTGAATCTTGTCTCACAAAATTATATATCAATCTCCTCAGCTCCCGCTGATCTATATCATGGTACCTGCAGATTGGACTGCATTTTCATGGTGACAGGTTCTCATTAATGCATTCAAGGTTAACTACAATTAATTAGAATATTGTAAACTCCATATTGTGCAAGGCCAAGTTTATCTTATATACAAATACATACACTTCAGAACAGATATTCTCCTAAGCTAATTATTAAGCACAGAATCCATTTCCCATCTTGCCTTCTGTTTTCTCCTTCTCTGTCTTAGATTTGTCATTTAATTCACTGTAGCAAATGAAGTAGAACACCACAGGGTCAACCAGAGTCAGTCCAGCATCCAAATGTACTATGCTCGCTGATATCCATGCAACAGCCAGTGAAATCAATCATCCCCGGTTCAGCTGACTGATACAGCCCCAAACTCACATGAAGTTAGCTGGTACTTTACACAAAAAATGTCTCTTAAGGTTGGAAAAATAACCCTTAAAGTCTACTATATATTCTGTTCTTTCAGATTACACTGGAAAACTATTTTTTTTCTAAAGTTTTGCTTCCTTGAAAAATAGAGGTGATTATGATGAACCCGTTTGAGCCAAGCAGAAATAATTTCTGATAATCTGTATCACATCGAAATTTTGAGAAACGAGATAATTTTTTACTGATTATGAAGAATAGCAGAGGAAAGACAGAAAGACACCAAAAACTAAATCATATATATCCTGAAATTTAAAACTTATTATATACCAAGCGGAATATATGAAAGCAATTAAAATATGAATACATATTAACACTTCCTATATCCACAATAGGTAAAGAGAGTCAAGAAACCGGCCAAGTAACAAAGTACGAAAACCTCAATCAAAAAATGACTAGCAGAAGCCTTGTGAAAATACAGGTTTATAATAAACCAATACACCTCATGGACAAGCATAAACCTACATGACTGATAAGTATTAAGATATTTCCTGAGATACAAAACTGCAATGGAAAATCAAATAAAACCAGTTAGAGGCCAAGGAAAATTACCCATACATGATCTGTGTGCCGGAATGGCACTTAAAGATAAAGCTGTAGAGGCAGCTAAATGTCCCTATGGAGTTAACAGTAGGAATACCACTAAGGTGCAAGCTTGCTGCAGGTAGAATACTCAATATGGAAGCATAAGGCAGAAATTGCCGGATAACAAGTGTTATGCTCGCGGGGCAAGAACTGTATTAGTGGGTCCACTGGACCAAAGGTACCGTTCACTAGCCTGCAGGTACACACGCTGGTAAGCAGCCGGCAGAGGGCAGCCCCAGGGGATCATCAGTACCCCGTCAGGAGGCTCCACGGCATAGTACAGTCTTTGAGTAGAAGCCGCAGCAACAGGCAGAGTAGTGGATCCATACAGGATGGATGGATGATATGGCAGCAGCGACCGGTGTGGATACTTGCAGTGGCGGGTATCGTGTTAGCCAGCCAGCGTGGATGGTAGCGGCAGCAGCAGATCAGAAAACAGCACTGAAATATAAAACAATGTTAGCAGCAGCACACAGCATATCAGCAGCAGTACTAAACGACTTGACAAGTAGCAACGTGACTAACTCATTACCTAGGCACTTCCCTTAAGGGGGAAGTTCCTTAAATACATGCAGCCTCTCAGCTGATCTGAGAGGCACTTCCGGGTTAGGGTGCGGGTTTGGCAAAACCAGGAAGCCTGTGACATGCACACAGGCTCTGGAAGGCATCAGTATTGAGCAGGGATGGGAGAGCCACCGCATAATGTTCAGACAGGTGAGTGAACTGACGTCCCCGCCGGGGAAGGGGGACAGGACAATGCAGGGATGCCGGCATGGGCGTTACAGCAAGAGTGCCACAACACACAATGCGAATCGCTAGAGGTAGCTTCGTCAGGGGACTGATTATGAAGCATGGTAATTTTACCTGCAGCATTATTTCAACTGAACCTAAAGTGTTTTGCTGCTGATTTTCATTTGTACTTCAATGTCCAATGCATCCCGTATTAGTCAGCTTGATGAAACCGTTCGCCATGTTTGTCACTGACTACTCGAAGGTTTTCAGGGAAGAATTCCAAATGTGAATGCAGAAAATGAATTTTCAATGACGTTGCACTTCATTGCTTTGTAAGCTTCAAGTAGGTTGTCAACCAGTTTGATGTATTTTGGTGCTCGATAGTTGGCAAGGAAATTCACAGAAAGATCCTTGAATGATTTCCAAGCAATTTTCTCAGCCCCACCAGCAGGTCTTCAAGGAGCCTGTCATTCATGATGTGTCCTATTTGTGGACCTACAAAAATGCCTTCCTTAACCCCTTCACCTCCCTGTGATTTTTCATTTTTTGTTTTTGTTTTTTCCTCCCCTTCTTCCAAGACTTCCTCCCTTTCTTCGATAACTTTTTTATTTTTCCGCCAATATTGCCAAATGAATGTCTGTTTTTTATGGGACGAGTTGTACTTTTGAATGAAATCATTAGTTTTACCAAATAGTGTACTTAAAAAAGTGGAAAATAATTGTAAGTGTGGTGAAAATGCAAAAAAGTGCAATTGCACAATGGTTTTTAAGGGCTTTTATTTACCATGTTCACTATATGGGAAAACTGACATGTCAGTATAATGCCTCATGTCAGTACAACTTCGTAGATACCAAACATATAGATAAACATTTATCTAAGACCCGCAACACACATCCGTTTAATTTGTACGTGTGCGGTACGTATTTGCATGTACCGGAGACACGTACACACCGAGACCCATGTTATTCAATGGTAGATGGCACACACGTAAAATCGCACGGAACGTGTGTCTGTGAGGTAAGTACGTGTGTGCGCTTTTCTACACGGACAACATGTCCGTTTTTGGCCGGCAGCACGCAGGAACGGACCCGCTTTAGTCTATGGGTCCGTGCCTGCACGTACCACACACGGAGTATGTCCGTGTTCAGCACGTTTCGTGCGTGTGCGTTTTTACACTAGCGATCTTATTTTTTTTTTTTTTAATTAAATTCAGTATACTTACCTTGTTTTCTGCTGTTCTCAGTCATACTTACATTGGCGCTCGGTTTTTTTCTTCCCCCGGCTCATACCGCTCCCCGATCACCAGCGCGGCGAGGAACAGCTGTGCAGAGAATATGCGGCAACAATTACTTTGAATTTTTTTTAATTATTTATTTATTTATTTTACTGCACAGTATAGACACGCTGCTGTGATTGGGTGCAGTCAGACAGCTGTCAGTCAGCGTGGGGGGCGTGTCTGACTGCAACCAATCACATGCGTCTGTGGGTGGGGAAAGCAGGGAATACGAGATTGATTAATGAGCGGCCGGCATATTCAAAGTAATTGTTGCCGCGTATTCTTTGCACAGCTGTTCCTCGCCGTGCTGGTGATCGGGGAGCGGTAAGTATGAGAGAGGGCTGCTCACTTCAGTCACTCGGGGGATTAGTGGTCACTGGTGAATCCTTCACAGGTGACCGCTAATCAGTACGCGGCACACAGACAGAGCCGCGGCATGACAATGAAGTCGGGTGAAGTTCACCCGAGTTCATTCTCATCGCGCAACTCTGTCTGCTGTCAGCCGACATGTATCAACGACATTGTGCAACACACAAACGGACATTCCACACGGACATTCCACGTACACATACACGGGCATTTTACACACAAACACGGACATTTTACACGTACACACGGCTCGCATACGCCATCACACGGATGCCATATGTACCGAAGAAACGCCCCAAAAAAACGGAACACGGACCCAAAAAACGTACCGTGTCACACGCACGTTTTTTTTTTGCAGAAGTGTGTTTTAGGCCTAAGGGGTGAAAAAAACTTCAGAGGTTTGTCTAAATAAAGAATATCACTTTTGGCACCATTTTCCAAGACCCGTAATGTTCTCATTTTTCGGTATCTGGGCTCAGTGAAGGCTTATTTTTTGCGTCTTGAGCTGATGTTTTTAATTATGCCATTTTTGTGTAGATGTAACGTTAATTGCCTGTTATTGCTTTTTAATACAATGTTACGGTGACCAAAAAATGTAATTTCGGTGCTTGGAATTTTTTTCTTACCATGCCATGTACAGATCTGATTAATTAATTTTAATTTTATATTTTGATATATCAGACATTTATGAATGTGGAGATACCAAATATGTGTATATTTTCCAATATATTTATTGTTTTACTTTCAATGGGGAGAAAAAGGGGGTAATTTGAACTTTTAGGTTTTGTAAAATGCTTTCATAGTTTTGAAAACTTTTTTTTTTATAGATTTTAGTAGTCCCCCTACGGGACTTTATCACTGTACCATCTGATTGCTTGTGCTGATCACATCAATGCTGCAGCATCGCTCTGATCAACCAAAATGCACTGTTCCTGTGAGTGCTGGTGCTCTGTCAGCTCTCAAAGGAAATATATCAAGGAAGCATCAGAGGTCATCACCATGGCACCCGTGATCGAGTCACAGGGCTGCCGATGGCAGCATATAAAGGCATGATCCCCGCCGCGGTAATTTAAACTGCACTGTCAGAGATCCACCCGTTCCTGTTAGTTGCATGCCTGCTGATCGGATCGGGGGGGGGGGGGGGGGATACGACCTAGGACGTATATATACTCGTTCAAGGTTGTGAAGGGGTTAAAGGGAATCTGTCACCAGGTTTTTGCTCCCTCATCTCAGAGCAGCATAGTGTACAGACAGAGATCCTGATTCCAGCGATGTGTCACTTACTGAGCTGTTTGCTGTCATTTTGATAAAATCAATGTTTTCTCTGCTGCAGATCTAGCAGTTATGCAGAGCTCATGAATATGCTGGACTACCTGGCAGCACGCCAAGTAGTCATCTAATGATAATCTACTGCTAATTAAATAATGATTTTATCAAAACTACACTAAGCAGCCAGTAAGTGACACATCACTGGAATCAGGATCTTTGAGTCCCTTCAATCCTGGCATCAGTTATTCGAGGGAACATTTGTCTCAAAAACCTTCTGCTTTCTTGTTCATTGCTTTCAGAAAATGTTTTATCAGCCCGAGTTTCATGTGAAGTTTAAATGTAATATAAATTTCTGGCACACATGGGATTGTGAAGAAAAAATATTTTTTATTTTAGTGATTTCTGCAAAAAGTCATACCGTCAGTTTTGCCAACGTTTCGGCTCTTTTATTCAGAGCCTTCGTCTGGGCAAAATTGATCTAATAAATTAAAGATAGACAATATCAGTCTTCATAAAGGAAAAAAATACAAAACAAAAACAAAGTATTTACAGTATAAGCATGCATGGTAATACGCACTTGTGATATGATCATATAATGATAACAGTAACTACAAACATGGGAAGTTTAGGCAGAAATATCATTGCTGGGTCCACAAGTACTTCATGAGCAACATTTTTTTTTACCTGGGAGTCAACGGGTTATGGTGGATTAGCCCCTTTATTCTACTGTAATGTGACTGCTTAGCATGGCTGTTCAATTTGCAAATTAAACAACAGTACTTGATATTTTCGAGCTACAATCCAAACAGCAGTTCCACTACTTTTAAATCTCCACAGATATTCCAGGTGTAGCTGCTTTACTTTATAGGTTTCAGCAACAGTTCCATGTTCTTATATGTTTCTTTTATGTGTGTAGCATGGCCAACAGGTATTGAAGGATGAACATTACCATTATGTAACAAGATAGCCTTGAGGCTTAGGGTAAGTTCACACTTGCGCTGTTTTGCATCAGTCACAATCTGTCGCCTTGAGGAATTATGGTATTCTGCGGGAATCCGTTTTTTCCCCTACAGACTTCTATTAGTTATAGATTGTGACTGATGGCCTTGCGTTGCATCCGTGTGTGACGGATCAGTCATTTACTGAGAGACCGTCAGGCAGAAGCAACACTGAATGTAAAATTTTTTGAGTGATGCGTTTTTTTTTACTGTGAGCATGCGCACGGTAAAAAACCATGATCAACTGTAAATTCAGTTCCAGTTCCAGAGGCTAGAATGATCAGCTGGTCAGCCGGTGGCTTGGCTATTGTGAACGATCAACTGATCGCCCGGCGGCCGGCTTTTGTGAACGATCAGCTGATTGTTCACAAAAGCCGGCCGCTGGGCGATCAGGTGATTGTTCACAATGGCTGGCCACCAGTAAATCAGTCACATCAGTTGTGCCACTATCTGCAATGCATCCGTTACATCAGTCACTCAACTGATTGTGAATGATGCAAAACAACGGAAGTGTCAACTTACGCTTAACATCGATGAGTCAATAAAGAGGCGCCACTGTTACTGCTCATGCTCACAACCTAAAGTTGTGAACAACCCATCAATGTCGGTGCAGAAGCACAGGTTGTCAAGCTGTTCAAAAAATTGTGTTACTTCAGCTTTGAGGTGAATGCAAATGACATCTTTGAAGTCTTGAAGCCAGTAACTCTACATTTTGATTTTGACAAGCTTCAATCCCAAAGCAAATCATTCAGTTCTGGCTGTGTTATACGATGAGGCTCACCAGACTTACATGGCTCAAAGTCTGAATCCGTATCGTTCCTCATCTCTTACCCATGGATTGCAATATCATCATTGGCTGCCTCCTCAAGACTCCATGTCTCTTGTGGCTTTGGCACTGGAAGAATGTAATCATGTGGAACGGGTCTCATAACTGAAGGAAGACTGGGATATATAACCCCTTCACGACCGGACGATTTTTCGCTTTCCGTTTTTTTTTTCGCCATTCTTCTTCTGAGAGTCGTAACTTTTTTATTTTTTAGTCACTATGGTCATGTGAGGACTAATTTTTTGCAGAATGAGCTGTACTTTTAAATGAATCCATAAGTTTTACCATACAGTGTACTGGAAAACGGCAAAAAAATTCCAAATGCAGAAAAATTGCAATAAAAGTGCGATAGCACTATGGTTTTTGAGACATTTTATTCTATGTGTTCACTATATGGTAAAACTGATGTGTGGGTGTGATACCTCAGGTCAGTGCGAGTTCGTAGACACCAAACATGTATAGGTTTACTTTTATATAAGAGGTTACAGAAAAATTAGAAATTTGTCCAAAAAAGTGGCGCACGTTTTATGCCATATTCCGTGACCCGTAGCGTTCTCATTTTTCGGGATCTATGGCTCAGTGATGGCTTATTTTTTGCATCTCAAGCTGACATTTTTAAGTGTACCATTTTTGCGCAGATGCTACGTTTTGATCGCCTGTTATTGCATTTTGCGCAAACGTTGTGGCGACAAAAATACGTATTTTGGCGTTTGGAATTTTTTTGCCGCTACGCTGTTTACTGATCAGATTAATTGATTGCATATTTTGATAGATCGGGCATTTCTGAACGCGGCGATACCAAATGTGTGTATATTTTTAATTTTTTTAACCCTTTAATTTTCAATTACAAAATAACAAATATCCAGCGGATCACAGGCAGATGAATTAAAAACGTTCCTTTATTTCCATTGCTTTAAAAATGGATAGACAGCATCCACAAGGCACAGTTAATCCAACACGTTTCGACATAACGCAGTGTCATAAGTTCCTATTCATGAACTTATGACACTGCGTTATGTCGAAACGCGTTGGATTAACTGTTCCTTGTGGATGCTGTCTATCCATTTTTAAAGCGATGGAAATAAAGGAAAGTTTTTAATTCATCTGCCTGTGATCCGCTGGATTTTCGTTACTTTGTATCTGCTATTATCCCCTTGTGCCTGGGATTTCCGTGCAGGATCAGCTGGTCTACTCCTCAGACTTACACACCAGAGCGGTGACCTGGAACACGTTTCTTCTTGCATTTAATTTTCAATGGGGCGAAAGGGGGGTGATTTGAACTTTTGTTTTTTTTTGTTTTTTTTTTTAATGCTTTAAAACTTTTTTTCTTTTTTTATTTTACTAGTCCCCCTAAGGGGCTATAGCAATCAGCAATCCGATCGCTCTACCCTATCTGCTGATCACAGCTATACAGCTGTAAACAGCAGATACGCTCACTTTCTGCTTCAATGGGCTCCAGACCGAGTGAAACTGAAAGTAGTTCATGTCTAGTACAGGAGTCATCACATGACCCTGTACTACCATGACAACCACCGGAAGTCACGTGATCACGTCACGTGACGTTCAGCATCGGGCGGTAAGTAAAAGTTTACCGAGATCGCGATTATAATGGCGCTGTCACATATTGACAATGCCATTTAAGGGGTTAAACGGCACAAGCAGATAACGATTCTGCTCGTGCCTAGCAGGCACACATCTTAGCTATGAAAATCAGCTGAGATGTGTGCCGATCGCGGCATGCTGCCGGCGGCAGACCGCGGGCAGTAACATTATGACCGCTAGGACGTAATATTACTGCCCGCGATCGTTAAGGGGTTAGTGAATTTCTTATTCTTAACATAAAAACCAGAGATATTAGTTAGACAGAAGTAACAGCCAGTCACATGATCTTTCTGTTCCTACCATATCATTGGGACAGCAAATAGCATTGACTTGCAGGAATCTTTCAGGCAACCTATAAGATCAACAGCACATTTTGCTCAACAGATATAAGAAGCACTGGATTTGTTTTCTTGATCACCAATCCTGCATCCAAAATACAGCCCATATGCTTTCATGATGAGAGCTGTCATGGTGGTTCTTGAGGCTTAGAAATGGAGCAGAAGGTATCGTGTCTTTTCTGACACTGATGAGAAATTTTAGCTATATTTTTCACACCGGGGCAAGGGAACACCTGGTGTGCAGAAGAAGAGGAGTACACTAGGGAAGATGTAAAAGTAGATGTAAAAGTAGTGTGACGCCCTGGCCTATCAGGTCGTCACAAAGGTGCTGTGCAATCTGCCCTTTTGCATGGTACCTGCTCCTCCTTGGTTATGGGTCCTGTCCCTTTGGTGGTGCTAAGAACAAGTATACACAAATCCTGAGGAGCACTCTGCACCACACCCACCAGACACCCATTGGGCAGCCTGAGGGGAATAGGGCCACCCAGATGGAGGGATGGTAGAAGGAGGGCCAGAAGTGTCAGTAGTCAGTTCGAGTGCAGCAGGGACAGTGAAAGGTCATGCTGCGAAGGTGGGCTTCTTTACCCGTCCCAGGTGCCGGACGTTGGCCTGGCCTGGAAGGAGCTGGAACCTCGGTCACAGGCGGTAGTGTCAAGGGGCACGGTACTGCCACGGAGGGCAGTTCGGCGGCCTTGTGCTACAACCGGGCAGGGGCCAGGTCACGACGGGGTATGCGGACCCTAGGCTGGGAAGTAGCTTCACGCAGCACAGTAATTTACCTGACGAGGACAGAGTCTTCACGAGCCGTTCTCCACCTGCTCCAAAATCAGGGTACTAGCGCAACGAGGGGGATAGGACTTCCCAAAACCGTCCAGAAAATCCCAAGCGTGAACCTTGAGAGCAAGCTCACTCCGTTAGCCACATGGGTGAGCGGGACCCGAGTAGTTTCAGGCAAAAGGGATCCACAAAGAGTAAACACAGTGCCAAGGGACAAGACTTAAGACCAACCAGCAATGGCAAAAGGGCACGGACCCAGCGTGCTCCAACAACATCTGCAGAGCATTCAGGACTTTGGTTTACCCGTTGTCGGTGTCAGAATTCCTGGACTGTGTGAGTACGTTGTGCCTCTCTCCTCCTGACGGGTCCCCATCCTTCCACTACCGAGCCCCGGGATACCTTCCCCCTTCCCACGGAGGGGTTAACATCACAAGTTGCCATCCCATCGACCCCGGGCGCTCCCCAATTGCAGCAGCGCTGGTATCCCAAATTACCACGACCCGTGGGTGGCGTCACAAACTCCATTGTTCACCCCTTGTAAATACTCCCCCTTTTCTCATTTTGAGTGGCCGTGTGACCCCGCCTCGGCTGTTGCGGGGGCGGCACAGTAGTACGTATATATACTGTGTATATATATATATATATATATATATATATATGTATGCTTTTCCAAGAATGGCAGTGAGACTATGAAAAACTTTGAGGGGTGGAGGTGGACCTGGGGTAGAGACTGGTCAGAGACTCAAGGAGGCCCCAAAATTTTGCGAGTATGGGGCCCTGAAATTCCTAGTGGCCCTGGCAAAGCTAGTAAACATACCACAATCGGGTGACAGAGCTAGTGGCTAAACCAGAACTGGAAGCATAAGACAGAGGTTTGTGTACCTTTCTATACATAGGCATGACTCTTGAAGGGAACATCAGAAAGAAAATACCCAATGGCCATATTACTGGATACCTTTAGCTTTCTAAAAAGTGGTGCAAAATAGAAACAAGTTTTACACTACAAAGTGACTGCACTGGCAGGTGTTCAGCCTTGTAAATATTCCTATTAATGCAATCTACAATACACTATGAGCATAGCCAGGAAAATGCTTGCTGACTACTTTAAATCTCTACGATTGATCTAGCTTTCCCACATCTAATCTATAACTTTGATCAGTTAGCTTTATGACCTCACTTCTGCTTTGTAAAGTGAAGCTGCTGAATTTTGCTAACTTTTCAATTACATTTAAACACTTCAAGGTACAAAAATTGCTTGCAAGGCATTTGGTACTCAAAGTTTTCCTAAAAACAAGTATTTAACTATTTTCTGTTCCTCTTTTAACTTTTATTACAGTTTCCCAAAAAGATTAAACCATTCTATTTGATACGCCTATATATAATACGCATATTATATATATGCGTATATGGTATAACCGATACTGCTGTTTAGTTGATAAAAAATAAATCTGTATATCTATGTACCTATCATCTCCAGAGATGGATATACTACGATATTATTTTGTAGTCTATCTGTGGAAAAATGTAATTATTTAGCTAAAAAGAGCTTCCTTAAACAGATGTCGCATAGTGGGAAGCCTAAGATATTTTAAATGTTTTTGTATTCTGTATCATTGCAACACCATTAACTAAAAATATCAAGCAACAAACAAAATAGATCTGATGTTAGAATGTGTGTGCACACGATCAGGACCCGCTGCGTTTTGGACGCGATGGATACTGACCTGCGAGGCCATGAGTCTCCTCCACAAGAGACCGCAGATGCTCGTACCCACGATCAGTGATCGGGACGCTGCGGTCTCTTTCTGTGTTCTCTCTGCAAAGAATGCTTGTTACTCCGCAGCAAAGAATTGACATGCTTGTGGCTCGGGAAGCTGCACCTCGGGTCAGTTTACGCTGCAGGCTGTACACGCACAATGGGCATGGGATATCTCTAAATCCTATCCACTGTGCTTGTACTGTACAACATAGCGTTTTCGACGCAGCTGAAACATGCTGTAATCAAAACGCTGTGATCCCTGATCATGGGCATTCACCCTTAGAATACATTCAGATGACCGTATAAATTGACCAATATTAGATCGCAATGCTTGGATGTGTGTCAACTCAGGCGCGATAGTCACATCAAAATATACTGAACAGTAATACAAACGCAACACTTTCATTTTTTCTCCCATTTTTGATGAGCTGAACCTAAAGATCTAAATCCCGCTTTACACGCTGCAATGTATCTTACAATGTGTCGGCGGGGTCACGTCGTAAGTGACGCACATCCGGCATTGTAAGTACATTGCAGTGTGTGACAGGTACGTGCGATTGCGATTGAATGTTAAAACGTTCATCGCATACACATCGTACCTGTCTCTAGAATTGCACGTTAGATTGTTCATCGTACCCGGGGTAGCGCACATTGCAGTGTGTGACACCCCGGGAACGATGAACAGATCTTACCTATGTCCTGCGGCTCCCAGCCCACAATGTGGAAGGAAGGAAGTGGGTGGGATGTTTACGTCCTGCTTAGCTCTGCCCCTCCGCTTCTATTGGCCGGCTGCCGTGTGACGTCGATGTGACGCCGAAAGTCCCTCCCACTCCAGGAAGTGGACGTTCGCCGCCCACAGTGAGGTCGTATGGACAGGTAAGTACGTGTGAAGGAGGTTACTCGTATGTGCGGCACGTTCAACAAATTGAACGTGCCGCACATACGATGGGGGCATTGCAAATCGCATACGAAATCGTATGCGAAATTGCAACGTGTAAAGCAGGCTTTAGACTTTTTAAAAGTACAAAAAAGACCTTTTTTCTCTCAAATATTGTTCAAAAAAATTGTCTAAATCTGTGTTAGTGAGCACTTCTCCTTTGCTGAGATAATTCATCTACCTCACTATTAAGATGCTGATTAGACAGTATGATTATTGCACAGGTGTGCCTTAGGGTGGGCACAATGAGAAGCCACTCTAAAATGTGTGCATTTACATTATTGGTGGATCCAGTGGGGTCAAGTAACAAGTCCAGTATCTGGTGTGACCACCATTTGCCAGTCTGCCATCTGCCATGTACAGTGAAAACCAAGGGGATTTATCAGTGAAGACAACAACTCTCAAAGTACCAGATGCCATCGAATGTGAGCATTTGTCCCCTCATGTCAATTACAATAACGAACTACAGGCAGGTGGAGACCCTGATGAGGACAAGGAGCATTGAGGTGAGTTTCTTTGAGAAGGGTTTCTGACAGTTTGTGTAGAAATGTAGAAATATTTGGGTTATGCAAACAGATTGTCGCAGCAGCTGTCCGGGAGGCTGGTCTCAGTCAATTTTGGAGGTGAAGCTGCTGGATGTTGAGGTCCTGGGCTTGTGTGATTACACATTGTGTGTGTTTTTAAGGTTGTCCTGCCAATTCTGAAACAACTTTGGAAAAGGTGGATGGTAGAGAAATGAACATTCAATTCATGGGCAACAACTCTGGTGGACATTCCTGCAGTCAGCATGCCAATTATACGCTCCCTCAAATCTTGTGATAAAACTTTGCATTTTAGAATGGCATTTTATTGTGGCCAGCCTAAGGCACAGCTGTGTAATAATCATGCTGCCTAATCAGCATCTTGACATGCCATACCTGTGAGGTGGCTTTATTATCTCCACAAAGGAGAAGTGCTCACTAACACGATTTAAGGGGGCTTTACACGCTGCGACATCGCTAGCGATGTCGGTAGCATTCGCACCCGCCCCCATAGTTTGTGCATCACGGACAAATCGCTGCCCATGGCAGACAAAATCGCTAGTACCCGTCACACATACTTACCCTCCTAATGGCGTCGCTGTGGCTGGCGAACAGCCTCTTTTCTAAGGGGGGGGATCATGCGGCGTCACAGCGACGTCACACGGCAGGCATCCAATAGAAGCGGAGGGGCGGAAAGCAGCCGCTTGAAAGTCACCCCCACCTCGTTGCCGGAAGACACAGGTACTGTGTTGTTCGTCGTTCCTGGGGTGTCACATGTAGCAATGTGTGCTGCCTCAGGAATGACGAACAACCTGCATCCAAAATCAGCAACGATATTTGAGAAATGGACGACGTGTCAACAATTTGGTGAGTATTTTGCATCGTTAGCGGTCGCTCGTACATGTCACATGCAACGACGTCGCTAACGAGGCCGGATGTGTGTCACGAATTCCGTGACCCCAACGACATCGCATTAGCAATGTCGTTGCATGTAAAGCGGCCTTTCGACAACATTGTGAACAATATTTGAGAGAAAAAGGCTTTTTGTGTACAAATAAAAAGTCTTAAGGGTGCTTTACACGCTGCGACATCGCTACCGATACAGTTAGGTCCAGAAATAGTTGGACAGTGACACAATTTTCGCGAGTTGGGCTCTGCATGCCACCACATTGTATTTGAAATGAAACCTCTACAACAGAATTCAAGTGCAGATTGTAACGTTTAATTTGAAGGTTTGAACAAAAATATCTGATAGAAATTGTAGGAATTGTACACATTTCTTTACAAACACTCCACATTTTAGGAGGTCAAAAGTAATTGGACAAATAAACCAAACCCAAACAAAATATTTTTATTTTCAATATTTTGTTGCGAATTCTTTGGAGGCAATCACTGCCTTAAGTCTGGAACCCATGGACATCACCAAACGCTGGGTTTCCTCCTTCTTAATGCTTTGCCAGGCCTTTACAGCCGCAGCCTTCAGGTCTTG
The DNA here is from genome assembly GCF_048569485.1 of Anomaloglossus baeobatrachus. Lineage (NCBI taxonomy): Eukaryota > Metazoa > Chordata > Amphibia > Anura > Aromobatidae > Anomaloglossus > Anomaloglossus baeobatrachus. The sequence continues at coordinate 674,338,013 of NC_134353.1, forward strand.
CTTGTTTGTGGGTCTTTCCGTCTTAAGTCTGGATTTGAGCAAGTGAAATGCATGCTCAATTGGGTTAAGATCTGGTGATTAACTTGGCCATTGCAGAATGTTCCACTTTTTTGCACTCATGAACTCCTGGGTAGCTTTGGCTGTATGCTTGGGGTCATTGTCCATCTGTACTATGAAGCGCCGTCCGATCAACTTTGCGGCATTTGGCTGAATCTGGGCTGAAAGTATATCCCGGTACACTTCAGAATTCATCCGGCTACTCTTGTCTGCTGTTATGTCATCAATAAACACAAGTGACCCAGTGCCATTGAAAGCCATGCATGCCCATGCCATCACGTTGCCTCCACCATGTTTTACAGAGGATGTGCTGTGCCTTGGATCATGTGCCGTTCCCTTTGTTCTCCAAACTTTTTTCTTCCCATCATTCTGGTACAGGTTGATCTTTGTCTCATCTGTCCATAGAATACTTTTCCAGAACTGAGCTGGCTTCATGAGGTGTTTTTCAGCAAATTTAACTCTGGCCTGTCTATTTTTGGAATTGATGAATGGTTTGCATCTAGATGTGAACCCTTTGTATTTACTTTCATGGAGTCTTCTCTTTACTGTTGACTTAGAGACAGATACACTTACTTCACTGAGAGTGTTCTGGACTTCAGTTGATGTTGTGAACGGGTTCTCCTTCACCAAAGAAAGTATGCGGCGATCATCCACCACTGTTGTCATCCGTGGACGCCCAGGCCTTTTTGAGTTCCCAAGCTCACCAGTCAATTCCTTTTTTCTCAGAATGTACCCGACTGTTGATTTTGCTACTCCAAGCATGTCTGCTATCTCTCTGATGGATTTTTTCTTTTTTTTCAGCCTCAGAATGTTCTGCTTCACCTCAATTGAGAGTTCCTTAGACCGCATGTTGTCTGGTCACAGCAACAGCTTCCAAATGCAAAACCACACACCTGTAATCAACCCCAGACCTTTTAACTACTTCATTGATTACAGGTTAACGAGGGAGACGCCTTCAGAGTTAACTGCAGCCCTTAGAGTCCCTTGTCCAATTACTTTTGGTCCCTTTAAAAAGAGGAGGCTATGCATTACAGAGCTATGATTCCTAAACCCTTTCTCCGATTTGGATGTGAAAACTCTCATATTGCAGCTGGGAGTGTGCACTTTCAGCCCATATTATATATATAATTGTATTTCTGAACATATTTTTGTAAACAGCTAAAATAACAAAACTTGTGTCACTGTCCAAATATTTCTGGACCTAACTGTATATTGTCGGGGGTCACGTCGCTAGTGATGCACATCCGGCGCTGGTAGCGACATGGCAGCGTGTGACACCAAGGAGCAACTATCAACGATCACAAAATCGTTCAAAAATGGTGATCGTTGACACGTCGCTCCTTTCCTTAATATCGCTGCTGCCACAGGTACGATGTTGTTTGTCATTCCTGCGATATCACACATCACTATGTGTTACACCGCAGGAGCTACGAACATCTCCTTACCTGCGTCCACCGGCAATGCAGAAGGAAGGAGGTGGGCGGCATGTTCCGGCCGCTCATCTCCGCCCCTCCGCTTCTATTGGCCGGCCGCTTAGTGACGCCGCAGTGACGTCGCTATGATGCCAAACGCACCTCCCCCTTGAAGGAGGGATTGTTCGGCGGTCACAGCGACGTCGCTGACAAGGTATGTGCGTGTGATGCTGCCGTAGCGATAATGTTCGCTACGGCAGCGATCACCAAATGTCGCATAAACGACGGGGGCGGGTGCTATCGCTCTTGACATCGCTAGCAATCGCTAGCGATGTCGCAGCGTGTAAAGCACCCTTTAGATCTTTGAATTCAGCTGTTCAAAAATGGAAGGACGAACAAAAGTGTTTTGTTTTATATTTTTGGTCAGTATATATGAAGCTGCCATGAACTGTTTCGGAAAGCCACTACCAGTCCGAGCATTGCAGTCCAATCTCAGTCCAATATATATGGTCATCTGAATGCACCCTTACATTATTCCTCCCAGTGAAGGAGCAATTTACACCGCACTAGCTGTGATTTAAGACTTAACAATTTTTGTGCTCACCTCACTTCCAAGATGCAGTTTAATGCTATATAGAGAGACAGCATAAATTATTCCAAAACTGGAACAATTTTTCATTTTTTGCAAGATATTTACATAAAACGTTTCTGTAGGCGAGATTCACACAAGCGTATAAAAAAAAATTGACAGATTCATCCAGAAAACATTTTTTCATACCTGTCATCCACTTTCAGTCAGTATTTTTTTGTACAGCAGCAGCTATTAATAATTTACAAGAACATTTACAGTCACCTTTGTTAATAAGTTGCAATGTATCTGTAAAATATGGATGCTATACTGTGGCTTCACATGACATCCAAATTTTTTGCGCATCCATAGACTTTATTGGACGAGTCTAGTCTGACATACAGAAGAATTTAGTGTATGCTGTGTTTTTTTTTTCACTTGCAAATTCAGTGAAAAACTTGCTCATCTGCACTGCCCCATCGAATAATATTGGTCTGAGTGATATCCATGTGCTATCAGTTTTTTCATGGACAGCAGTTGGACTGAAAATATGGTTAGGTGAACTTAGCCTTAAAATGAAAAGGGCTTTTAAATCAGGGGCTTGAATACTAACGCAACCAGTTACGGTAACTTCTATGGGTGGTTGACTAAGGCCGGTTTCACACATCCGGCTTTTCGCCGTTTTACCGGATTCGGCGCACGCCAGTGCAGTGTATACAGTACAATGGCAGTGCCGCAACCTCCGGGTCACATGCTCCGGTTACATGACAGCATGTGAACGGCGCTTGTCGCGCTGCCATTGTACTGCAAACCGGCGAAAAGCCGGATGTGTGAAACCGGCCTCAGTGTACTCATCTCTAAATTAAAGAGTGATGCAAAAAATGTTATCAGCATACTCCAATGTGTAAAAAGTATAGTAATACTGAAAAATGGATGAAACAACATAGGTCTTCAAAATCCCACTTTTTACTAGTAACAGTTAAAAAAATAGAAATTACATTTTCATTAATGTTTTAGCATATTACAAGCTGTAACATGCAGGAAATAATTTAACACAGATATTGTCTATTTGCCATTTTCACTGTACTGTAACATCCCATTGGGCACTCTGTCAATTAATTAGAAAGACACATAACGTAGAGGTTTTCATGTTCTGAACTTCCTGAGAGTCATCTTGTTGTAGTGGGCACCATGGATCTGTATTTAGGGAGAAAAACAATTGTTCATGAGGCTTCAAGACTCCGGTTAAAGTGCCTTGAAAAAGTATTCATACCCTGTGAACATTTCCACGTTACACCCACAAACCCAAATTTATTTTATTGCGATTTTATATAATATACCAACATAAATAATAATATTTTGTGAAGTAATATATTGTTTTCTAAATATTTTTTAATATATAAAACTTAAATTGTGATGTGGATTTGTATTCAGCCCCCTGTAGTCTGTTAACTCTAAAGGTACCGTCACACTAAGCAACTTACCAGTGATCCCAACAACGATAGGGATCGCTGGTAAGTTGCTAGGAGGTTGCTGGTGAGATGTCACACTGCGACGATCCAGCGATCCCACCAGCAACCTGACCTGGCAGGGATCGCTGGAGCGTGGCTACACGAGTTGCTGGTGAGCTCACCAGCAACCAGTGACAAGCCCCCAGCGCCGCGTGGAAGATGCTGCGCTTGGTAACTAAGGTAAATATCGGTAACCAACCCGATATTTACCTTGGTTACCACCGCACGGAGCTACACGTGCAGAGAGCAGGGAGCAGCGCACACTGAGCGCTGGCTCCTTGCTCTCCTAGCTACAGCACACATCGGGTTAATTACCCGATGTATGCTGCAGCTAAATGTGCACAGAGCAGGGAGCAGTGCACACTGCTTAGCGCTGGCTCCCTGCTCTCCTAGCTGCAGGACACATCGGGTTAATTAACCCGATGTGTCCTACAGCTAGCTACATGTGCACAGAGCAGGAGCCGGCACTGACAGTGAGAGCGGCGGAGGCTGGTATCGAAGGTAAATATCGGGTAACCAAGGACAGGGCTTCTTGGTTACCCGATGTTTACTGTGGATACCAGCCTCCGCAGAAGCCGGCTCCTGCTGCCTGCACATTTAGTTGTTGCTGTCTCGCTGTCACACACAGCGATCTGTGCTTCACAGCAGGACAGCAACAACTAAAAAATGGCCCATGACATTCAGCAACAACCAACGACCTCACAGCAGGGGCCAGGTTGTTGCTGGATGTCACACACAGCAACATCGCTAGCAACGTCACAAAAGTTGTTCGTTAGCAGCGATGTTGCTAGCGATGTTGCTTAGTGTGACGGGGCCTTAACTAAAATCTTGAGTGATCAATTGCCTACAAAAGTCACCTAATTAGTAACCTGAGTTCACCTTTCTGTAATTTATTCTCAGTATAACTACAGCTGTTCTGTGAAGGCCTCAGAGGTTTGTTTGAGAGCATTAACAATCAAACAGCATAATGAAACCAAGTAACACACCAGACAGGTCAAGGATAAAGTTATGGAGAAGAGAAAAGCAGGGTAGGTTATAATAAAAAAAAGTCCAAACTCTAAACATCTACTGTTCAATCCATCATCCAAAAATGGAAGGAGTATGGTCCAACTGCAGACCTAAGAATATATGGCTGTCCACCTAAATTAACACCTCAAGGAAGAAGAGCACTAAGTAGAGAAGTAGCCAAGAGGCCCATGGTCACTCTGGAGGACATGCATGCATAGATCCACCTATCAAGTGGGATAATCTGTCCACAGGACAACTATTATTTGTATGCTGCACAAATCTAGCATTTACAGAAGAGTGGCAAGACAAAAGACATTTTTGATAGCAAGTCATAAGAAGTCCCATTTGTTGTTTGCAAAAAGCCATGTAGGGGACACAGCTAGTATGGGGAAGAAGGTGCTCTGAGAACAAACTAGGACTTTTAGGGTTTAATGCAAAATGCTATGTGTGGCAAAAAACTATTACTGGTCATGCTGTGGAGATACTTTTCTTCAGCAGGGACAGGAAAGGTGGTCCGAGTTGATGGTAAGATGGATGGGGCTAAATACAGGACCATCCTGGAGGAAAAGCTGTTAGAAGCAACAAAAGAATTGGTCCTTTGGTATACCTTTCAGTAGGATAATGACCATAAAAGTACTGCCAGAGCTACAATAGAATGGTTTAGATCAAAGCATATTCATAGGGTGCGTTTGGCCCTGTCAAAGTTCAGAATGAAATTGAGAATTGAGAATCTGTGACAAAACTTGAAAATTGCTGTTCACTGACTTCTCAATCCAATCTGACTGACCTAGAGCTATTTTGCAAGGACGAATGGGCAAAAATGTTAACCTCTAGATGTGTGTGCAAAGCTGGTTGAGACATATCCCAAAAGAATGGCAGCAGTATTGAGTCAGTGGGCCTAGATAACCATGTGTTATTTAATTTACACTTCACAAATACTTGTTTCTTAGGGGCACTTTGCACGCTGCGACATCGCAGGCCGATGCTGCGATGCCGAGCGCGATAGTGCCCGCCCCCGTCGCAACTGCGATATCCTTGTGATAGCTGCCGTAGCGAACATTATCGCTACGGCAGCTTCACATGGACTCACCTGCCCTGCGACCGTCCCTCTGGCCGGCGACCCGCCTCCTTATTAAGGGGGCGGGTCGTGCGGCGTCACTGCGATGTCACACGGCAGGCGGCCAATAGGGGCGGAGATGAGCGGGATGTAAACATCCCGCCCACCTCCTTCCTTCCGCATATCCTACGGAAGCCGCAGTGACGCCGGTAGGAGATGTTCCTCGCTTCTGCGGCTTCACACACAGCGATGTGTGCTGCCGCAGGAGCGAGGAACAACATCGGACTGTCACGTCAGCGTAATCATGGATTACGCCGACGCTGCACCGATGATACGATTACGACGCTTTTGCGCTCGTTAATCGTATAATCGAGCCTTTACACACTACGATGTCGCATCTGCGATGTCGTAGTGTGCAAAGTACCCCTTAGTGTTAGTACGTCACATAAAATCTCAATAAAATACATTTAAGTTTATTGGTATAAAAAAATGTGGGAACGTACATGGGGCTAAATACTTTTTCAAGGTACTGTACATTCATCCATTTGCCTTGAACAGAACTGACCTAGTACTTCAATAGATTATACATTGTCAGTGAAGTGTTTTAAAGATTTTGTTTTTACACTGTATTTAGTATAGAAAGTAATAAAACTTAGATCTATACTAAATGCATTTCTTTGAATTTTATTTATTTATTACCCATTATTTATATTGTGGTGGCATATACTGCAGTGCTAAAAATCCACATGAAATGCTCTTAAACCATTTCTTTTACCCATGGAATTCATAATTTAATTTGCTTTTTTCAAGCATGCATACAAGGATATTTCTGTAGAGAGGACGACAATACATACAGTCACCATGCTCTCTCCGAGCACGTGTGGTCTTTAGATTTTAATCCATAGCCCCTATTACCAATACTACCCATATTCACTATTCATTAATCCTTTTTCTAAACAACTTGAGTCTGTTTAATTGATCACATCAATTTTGATTAGATCAGAGCTTACATCATATTGTGTATTCTTAATTGTTGAATATTCGCGGTTTGTCTTTTCCATACTAAATTATCTTCTCTAATGTCCGTCTGTCAAATGGTAGATTTGAATTTGATGTAGATTTTTTTTAAACCTACAAAATTTTCCAAAAATGCACACAGTAGCCATGAGTCAAGAAGACTTTTAATTAGCTTTTGTTAAATATTTAGGTGAGGAAATTACGAGTTTATAATTCAAGGTCCGTCTACTTACAGCATTTCTTGGGTTCCTAAAGGCTTGGAATTTACAAGATGGGTTTAGACAAAAGTAGTTGTTTTTTTTTCTAGCTAATCTTTTACCAACATTTAACTCTTTCTTATTTATTTCTGAGTTATTTCTCATACTATATATAGTGATTTAAGATCAATAGTGAAAAAATGTTCTTCATTGGAATTGTTCCTTGAATTGTGAGGCTGTCCCCAGTTGCTTCTAAATCACAGTTTGGGCAGAGGTGTATCCAGGTTCCCTAGTGGAAGCAGACAGAAAAGAACCCCTGTGCCAGAAAATATATGGACCCTTTGCAGTCCAATAGCTCATCAAATGCATAGTACCATCTGGCTTGAAGGTAGAAATGGGTCCCCTTACTCCTTGGACCCTTGTGCGGCCACACAGGTTGCACTAATGATATGTCTGCCTCTGTCTAGGTATGACAGCACCCAGGGCAAGAATTCAGTTTGGAGCCCTCCCCCAGCAGTTTGACAAGTGATCATGTGACCAATCATTTATACGTGATTTGCACACTTACAGTCATGTGCTGATGAGCTGGTCTTTCTAATTCTCTAAATGTTCAGTGAAAAACTGAGAGAAGCAGGAAGAAAATTTAGGTGGCACATGATAAGTATGAAAAACATATATGAATGGGGTGGTCATGTGATGACTGCTGGAACCAGCAAGCAGAGCTAAACCCTGACCATGTGTCTATTACACGCTGTTCAGATTGGCATGCTACAGTGCTTAATTTCATAATGAAAGGACTTGTTCAGTTTTCAGATGAAAGTCTACAGTCAATCTAGGTGATTGCAGGGTGCTGAACTCTCACACCGCATGTACTGCACACTTTTTACATTTTCCCTTGCCAGTCATGTGAGCATAAATATGTAATTTGTATACTTCTGCCCTCATTCCGACTAGACGTGTTCAGCCTAACTAAATTAATTTTCATTGAGTGAGGTCACCCATGTCTAGTTGACTCATGACCGCATATATCTAAATTGCATACTTGCTGTTTTATAACCTCCCACTCTCACCACTGGCACCAGAGAATCCAGAGGTCTGAAATCACATAGGGTAACAGCAGACTTTCATCACAAATTGACAACCTCTTTAATGCTCCTAACATAAATAAAAACATAGTAATCCTTAACTTGTCAGATGCACATAACTTTATTAACAAAGCCATGTATCACAAAATCTTAATAGAATGTTACATGTGTACAGGATCAGAATACTTGCTGTTTCATGACCTCCCACTCTCACCGCTGGCACCAGAGAATCCAGAGGTCTGAAATCACATAGGGTAACTGCAGACTTTCATCACAAACTTAGACAACCTCTTTAATGCTCCTAACATAAATAAAAACATAGTAATCCTTAACTTGTCAGATGCACATAACTTTAGTAACATAGCCATATATCACAAAATGTTAATAGAATGTTACATGTGCACATGATCAGAAACAATAACAATCACAAAAATACATCACCAGAACCATCAGCAGTACAGAAACACAGCAACACAACCCTTATCAGTACAGAAATACATCACTAGAACCACCAGCAGTACAGAAAGTCATCATAAGAACCACCAACAGTACAGAAATACATCCATATAACCCCCCCAGCAGTACAGAAACACAGTATCACAGTATCAAAATCGAGGGGTGTACTCACTTTTGTCAGATATTGTATGTATATATATATATATATATATATATATATAAAAAAATACATATATATATAGTTTGGTAGAAGATTTCACAAGAATTCTCCTATTTTTATCTCTTTGATCAGTGGTGGCTGCATTCCCTTCCTTGTACACATGGGCATAGTAGATCATCCATACTTGTGTCTGTTACTGGTATTGCAGCTAGTCACAGTCCTGGGGGCAGTACAATAATTTTATGGTTGTGGCTAAATCCCAGAGCCTAGAAGGACCTTGGGTGTGACCGGCTTGGTGAGTGTGCGTGACCGGCTTGGTTAGTGGGCGAGGCTGACTTGGTTCATGGTAATTACTGGCTTGGTTAATGGGCATGGCCTCCTTGGTTGGTGGGAGTGGTGATGTTTCCTTCCGTACACTATAATGATGCAAGGGGGGTTTTGCCTCTCCTTGCACCCCTCACCTGGGGGTCTTACCCCAAGACCCCCACTTCTATTATAAACAACTTCATGACCACATGGACTTAAAAAACTAATGTTGCTTCCTGGTATCAGCTATGTTGGAGAAGGACACACCCTTTCTGGTCACATGGGTATGACATCAGCAGAAGTCCTTTAGCACATTGGGATTTCGCCGTTACCATAATTTTATAGTATTGGTGAACCCCTTGCATAAAAGTTACACAGAAATCAGTGCTCAGCTATGAGTCTTAGGGGCACTTTGCACACAACGACATCTCAAGCCGATGCTTGCGATGCCAAGCACGATAGTCCCCGTCGCAGCGATATCTTGTGATAGCAGTTGTAGCGAACAATATCGCTACGGCAGCTTCACATGGACTCACCTGCCTTGCGACGTCGATCTGGCCGGCGACCCGCCTCCTTATTAAGGGGGCTGGTCGTGCGGCATCATAGCGATGTCACACGGCAGGCGGCCAATAGAAGCGGAGGGGCGGAGATGAGCGGGACGTAAACATCCCACCCACCTCTGTCCTTCCGCATAGCCGGCGTGAGCTGCAGGACGCAGGTAGGAGATTTTCCTCACTCCTGCGGCTTCACACACAGCAATGTGTGCTGCCGCAGGAACGAGGAACAACATCGTACCTGTCGCAGTCGCGTAATTATGGAATTCGCCGACGCTACACCAATGGTACGATTACAACGATTTTGCGCTCGTTAATCATATCATCTAGGATTTACACACTACGATCTCAAGTGCGACGCCGGAAGTGCGTCACTTTCGACATGACCCCTCCGACATCGCAGCTGCGATGTCGTAGTCTGCAAAGTGCCCCTTAGTTTTGAAAACTGAAGAGCACCTTTTAAGAAACCTGTGTATTTTTAGATAATTCATAAATGGCATTCTTTTAATTTTTGCTTATTCTACTACTAGATAAAAAGAGTTTTGTATGCAGGAAGCATCAATAAATTCTAGACATCTGTCTGCTGTTTTTGACAAGCATTTTAACAAGACGGCTGGTCAATTAATCCCATTAAAAGCCCTTTTTAACTTCTTAAAATAGCAGCGCAGATTTCAGTTTACTACAATGATCCATTTCATTAAAATATATTGATTGTAGTTACACATCTCTCTTTGTTGTTAAATCCAGCCTGCTGCGGCATCTACGGCTAGAAGAGATGGCTGACAAATCCCTCTTTAAGAAAAGGGAGCAGCAACATAGTGGAGTCAAAGATCAACCATGAAGCCACATACAAAGCAATGTGCTTACTATTGTATAAAACGATATTTACATTTTATGGTTACATACTTGAATTTTATATGATACATTCTATGCAATTGTTGTGGAGTCGGATATATCTTAGCTGAATCAATGTCAGGCTCACCAGTCATAGTTAAGATTTTAAAATACATGAAAGAGAGCACAAACATAAAAAACATGGGTGTATATACACTACTCACAAAAAGTTAGGGATATTTGGCTTTCATGTGAAATTTATGGAAAATGTAAAAAGTTCATATTACAGTGATATTTTATCATGAAAAAGGGGCATTTAAGTAGAAGCGTGGAATGGTGATTTCCTGATTTCAAACAATTTATTGAAACAGAAGTCAACAACAGTGGTTGGTGTACCCCATGACAGATGCAAGACGCTGGCGCCTGTGCCTGGTGATGTGGTCAGGTGCCCTTTCAGGTCGTCTAGTACGCAGACCATGCTGATGTAAATGGTTTCAAATGGTCTGACGTGACACTTGGGTGCCTCTTCCCTCAGTTAAATGTGCCTGGAGTTGTCAGCTGACATCAAGCCCAGGGGTTAGTAATGGAGAGGTGTCTGCATACACCTTACTACTAACCCAGTAAGTGTAAACTTAAAAACACACACAGAGAAAAAAATAGTTTGCTTGAATAAAGACGCCCCATACTGTCCCTTGTTCATCCCTTTATTTAAAAAATAAAGCTAATCCTCATAATCCTCAACTCCAGTGACTGTGAATTGCAGTAAAGTACAGATATTCACAGATGCCGGGTACAATGACAATGCTCAGCTCTGATTAGCGTTGTCGTCACCCTGCATCTGTGAACAGGTGTAGTTGCAGTTGTGGATTGTGGATTACATTGGAGCTTTGAGAATACTTTTTTTAATAAATTGGTGAACAATGGAAAGTGTGGGGGAACAGCTGTAACTTTTTAATTTTGCTGAAAGCCATATTAGACCTTGTTTTTGTGGGACGGTGTGCAGTTTAATTTATACCAATTTATTTTTTACATATGTCTCCTTGATCATTTTTTATTCAGTTTTATGTGTGTCAGTATGATGAAAAAGTGACATTTTTGGCTTGTTTTTTATTTTCTATTTACAAAGTTGGCTGTATGGAATTAATAACAGACAGTTTTACACTTTGGGTTGTTCCGAACATGGTGATACCAATTTTTGTGTACTTTTTTGTTTATTTTTGTTTTAACATAAAGGCTGCATTTTTAGGGGGAAACAAATTTTTATGATTTGTGTGTGCTTTTTTTTTACTTTTTTTACATTTTTAATTTAACTTTTACTTTTTCACTTAGTCCCACTGAGGAACATGACTATTTTTTAGTTGATCACTGGTCTCATGTATTGCAGTACTCTTATACTGCAGCACGTGTTACGAGTGTATTGCGACAGGCTGAGACGTTTGCGGTATCTGGGATTAGAAGGTCGTAAGTCCTCTTTAATATGTGTAGTGCGGATTTATTTTCATTTGGTATTTTCCCTGGAACCCGGAGCAGAGCGCAGTGCCTGGGGAATGGGAGCAAGGTGAGTATATGGGTTTTTTTTTTCTATGTGTGTGACATGTGTGGCTGTATTTTGGAAGGTTATGTGGGGGTTGCTAATTTATATAGGGGACTTTATGGGGCCTCAAACTTTATATTAGAAGGCTACATGTGGGCTCATACTGTAAATAGGAGGGTTATTTGGGGTCTGTATATAGTGGACTATGTGCTGGCTCATACTCTATATATGGAACTATGTGAGGGCCCATACTGTATATAGAGAGGCTATGTGGGGGATCATACTGTCTACAGGGGACTATGTGGGGGGATCATACTGTATACAGGGGTACTAGGTGGGCTCACACTGTGTATAGAGGGCTATGTGGGGGCTCATACTGTATATTGAGAGGCTATGTTAGGATGCATACTGTATACAGGGGTACTATATTGGTCTCATGCACTGTATAGAGGGCTATGTCGGGGCTCATACTGTATATAGAGAGGCTATGTTAAGCTGCATACTGTATATAGGAAGCTATGTGGGTGCTCATACTGTATATAGGAGGGCTATATGGGGGCTCATACTGTATACTGGGGACTATGTGGGGGTTCATACGGTATATATATGGAGGCTGTGTGGGTGCTCACATTGTATATAGGGGGCTCATATTGTATACAGAGAGACTATGTGAAAGCTCATATTGTATATTGTGGACTATGTGATCGAACATAGTATATTTAAAATGGCTATTTGGGAGCTCATACTGTTTATGTAATCAGTCACACTGTATATATGGGCTATGTGGGGGCTAATACTGCATATATAATGGCTATGTGGGGGCTCACTGTATGTAGATGGCTATGTGTGAGCTCATACTATATATAGAGAGGCTATGCGGGGGCTCTTACTGTATATAGGAAGGCTTTGGGGGTTCATACTGAATATAGAGGGCTAGGTTAGGGCTCACACTGTATATAGGGAGACTATTTCAGGGCTCATACTGTATATAGGGGGACGGTCTATAGGGTGTTCATACTATATATAGGAGGGTTCATGCTGAATTATTAAGGGCTGTGTGGGCGCTCATGCTGTATGTTAGGCAACTGTGTGTAGCCTGATACTGTACACAGGAGGAGCTGTGTGTGGGCTCATACTGTATATAGGGAGACTGTGGAGGCATATACTATTTGTAAGGGCATATGTGTGTACTCATACTGTATATAGGGGCTTTGTGAGGGCTCATATGATTAATGGGGTGTGTCAGCATACCTTAATTTGCTCAATATTAAGTGATACAATTAATATCAATATAACATAATATAATTAATATTTCAATATTAATATTAGCACAATTAATTTCAGTCTATTGGCACGGCCTCTCATGTGGCCCCTGGGGAAAATGAATTGTCCACCCCTGCATTCACCCGATGAGATTTCTTTAAAGCGAGGACTTGCTGCCACACTATCTTATAAGGGTTTACCTTTTACCTTAAGGCCCCGTCACACTAAGCAACATCGCTAGCAACATCGCTAGCAACATCGCTGCTAACGAACAACTTTTGTGACGTTGCTAGCGATGTCGCTGTGTGTGACATCCAGCAACAACCTGGCCCCTGCTGTGAGGTCGTTGGTTGTTGCTGAATGTCCTGGGCCATTTTTTAGTTGTTGCTGTCCCGCTGTGAAGCACAGATCGCTGTGTGTGACAGCGAGACAGCAACAACTAAATGTGCAGGCAGCAGGAGCCGGCTTCTGCGGAGGCTGGTAACCAATGTAAACATCGGGTAACCAAGAAGCCCTGTCCTTGGTTACCCGATATTTACCTTTGATACCAGCCTCCTCCGCTCTCACTGTCAGTGCCGGCTCCTGCTCTGTGCACATGTAGCTGCAGCACACATCGGGTTAATTAACCCGATGTGTGCTGTAACTAGGAGAGCAAGGAGCCTGCTCTGTGCACATTTAGCTGCAGCACACATCGGGTTAATTAACCCGATGTGTGCTGTAACTAGGAGAGCAAGGAGCCAGCGCTCAGTGTGCGCTGCTCCCTGCTCTCTGCACGTGTAGCTCCGTGCGGTGGTAACCAAGGTAAATATCGGGTTGGTTACCCGATATTTACCTTAGTTACCAAGCGCAGCATCTTCCACGCGGCGCTGGGGGCTTGTCACTGGTTGCTGGTGAGCTCACCAGCAACTCGTGTAGCCACGCTCCAGCGATCCCTGCCAGGTCAGGTTGCTGGTGGGATCGCTGGAGCGTCGCAGTGTGACATCTCACCAGCAACCTCCTAGCAACTTACCAGCGATCCCTATCGTTGTTGGGATCGCTGGTAAGTTGCTTAGTGTGACTGGACCTTAAGACCACAGATTGATAATAAGGGATCTTTGTGTCTTCTATATCTTCATTCTTTGAAAGTAGTATACTGTATGTATATTAGATAACATTAAATCCATTAATAGCTCATATACTCACAAATACTGTCTCAGCATCTTCTTTGCAAGCCACTGACATCTTTGTATATTTGCTTAAACATAGTCAGTTAATCAGCATAAATTATGAGCCTAGGTCTTGTTGATAGTTGTTGATAGTTTGAATAAACTACGTATTACTGTTATTGTCAAGAAATGCTCTTACTTTAAGGTAGTGTCAAATTGCAGACCATTGACAAATGTCTACCTGGACCGCTGACAACTTTAGCATACAATGCCATGGGAAATATACAGTTAAATGTTTAGAAATTAACGTTCCTTAAAACGTATATTAATATAATTATTAAGGGGAAGGTGTCGTAAAATTAAAATCTATAACTGAAAAAATGTAAAGTATTCATGTTTTAATGTTTTGTTTAAATATTATTATTTGTTTTTGATTGAGCAAAATATGAAAAAAATATTTTAAAAGATTGATATTTTTCACTCTAATACACTAGGGGGAACAGCTGCTAAAATCCTACTGTAGAACTAGCTCACATTACAACTGCAGTAAAAGTGGGTGGAATCTGCTCTCAAGTGTTCCCTTCCCTTTCTGGGTGTTTCCAAAAAAATAAGGGAAGATGAAGTTTAGGATCACAGTGTGGAGCCATTTTGTTGGTGACCGCAAAGTGATCCTAATGTCTAAAGTAGCACCGAGGACAGCTCACATTGTGCAACACTGTGTACTGCGCTTCGCTGTATTTCGCTCTCCGCTGTATACCGTGTTCCGCAGTATACGCGTTCCGTTGTATTCCGCGCTCCGCTGCATTCCGCGCCCTGCTGTATACTTTACCCCACTGTATATCGGGCTCTGCTGTATACCGCTCTCCTCAGTGTACTGTGCTCTCCTGTATGTTGCGCTCCTCAGTATACTGTGTTCCGCTATATTCTGTGCTCCGCTGTATTCCGCGCCATGCTGTACACTGTGCTCTACTGTATTCCGCGGTTCACTGTATACACTGTGTGCAGAATTATTAGGCAAGTTGTATTTTAGAGGATTTTTTTTATTATTGATCAACAACTATGTTCTCAATCAACCCAAAAGTCTCATAAATATCAAAGCTTAATATTTTTGGAAGTTGGAGTGGTTTTTTTTAGATTTGGCTATCTTAGGAGGATATCTGCTTGTGCAGGTAACTATTAGTGTGCAGAATTATTGGGCAACTTAATAAAAACAAATATATTCACATCTCACTTGTCTATTTTCACCAGGTAAACCAATATAACGCCACAAAATTTAGAAATAAACATTTCTGACATGCAAAAACAAACCCAAATATATTAGTGACCAATATAGCCACCTTTCTTTATGATGACACTCAACAGCCTACCATCCATAGATTCTGTCAGTTGCTTGATCTGTTTATGATCAACATTGCGTGCAGCAGCCACCACAGCCTCCCAGACACTGTTCCGAGAGGTGTACTGTTTTCTCTCCCTGTAGATCTTACATTTCATGAGGGACTACAGGTTCTCTATGGGGTTCAGATCAAGTGAACAAGGGAACCATGTAATTATTTTTTCATCTTTTAGACTTTTATGGCCAGCCACGCTGTGGAGAAGGTGTATGCATGTGATGGAGCATTGTCCTGCATGAAAATCATGTTTTTCTTGCAGGATACCGAATTCTTCTTGTACCACTGCTTGAAGAAGTTGTCTCCCAGAAACTGACAGTAGGTCTGGGAGTTGAGCTTCACTCCATCCTCAACCCAAAAAGGTCCCACAAGTTCATCTTTAATGATACCAGCCCATACCAGTACCTACCTCCACCTTGCTGGCGTCTGAGTCGGAGTGGAGCTCTCTGCCCTTTACTGATCCAGCCTCTGACCCATCCATCTTCCCCATCAAGAGTCACTCTCATTTCATCAGTCCATAAAACCTTTGAAAAATCATTCTTAAGATATTTCTTGGCCCAGTCTTGATGTTTTATCTTATGTTTCTTGTTCAAAGGTGGTCGTTTTTCAGCCTTTCTTACCTTGGCCATGTCCCTGAGTATGGCACACATTGTGCTTTTTGATACTCCAGTAATGTTGCAGCTCTTAAATATGGCCAAAGTGGTGGCAAATAGCATCTTGGCTGCTTCACGCTTGAGTTTCCTCAATTCATGGGCAGTTATTTTGCGTTTTTTTTTTGCCCAA
Source organism: Anomaloglossus baeobatrachus (assembly GCF_048569485.1). NCBI lineage: Eukaryota > Metazoa > Chordata > Amphibia > Anura > Aromobatidae > Anomaloglossus > Anomaloglossus baeobatrachus. The sequence goes on from NC_134353.1 coordinate 674,354,351, forward strand.
CACGCTTCTTGCGACCCTGTTGGCTATTTGCCATGAAACGCTTGATTTTTCAGTGATCATGCTTCATATGTTTGGCAATTTCAAGACTGCTGCATCCCTCTGCAAGACATCTCACAATTTTGGACTTTTCAGAGCCCGTCAAATCTCTCTTCTGACCCGTTTTGCCAAAGGAAATGAAGTTGCCTAATAATGAAGCACACCTTATATAGGGTGTTGATGTCATTACACCACACCGCTCCTCATTACAGAGATGCACATCACCTGATTTACTTAATTGGTAGTTGGCTCTCAAGCCTATACAGCTTGGAGTAGGACAACATGTATATAAAGTATCATGTGATCATAATACTCATTTGCCTAATAATTCTGCACACAGTGTACTGTGCACAGCTGTATTCCGTGCTGTGCTGTATTCCGCACTCCGCTGTATACTGCGCTCTACTGTATTCCGTGCTCCTCAGTATACTGTGCTCCGCGTTCTGCAGCAGCGGAGGGGGAGGGGGAAGCAGAGGCAGTGGGTGGAGCGGTGGTGTGGAGGCAGGTGGAAGCAATGGCCGGGGTGTTAGCAGTGGCCCGGCTCCGGTACTCACCTATCCTGAGCAGCTGATAGGTGGAAAGTGCAGCACACAGCATACGCTGTGGGCTCCACAAAGATGGTGGTGATCTCCTCCCTCTGATATGATCTGGACAGCCCGGGGGCATGTCCATCTCACAGCCAGGAGCTCTCAGTGTTAAGTATAGGGTCGGAGCCCATCTATCAGATCTAATGCGCAGAGAGCTGCCCTATGTGAGGTGAGTAACCTGTTGTTACTCCAAGATGGCAGCTTTCAGTGTTTCAGTAAAAATTGAATTAAATAAACACTAAATAAACAATTTATTTAATTTTGTATTCATAATAATGGATTCCATAATCACTATTATTAATACAAAAATTCAAAAAACGCGACACCTTTCCTTTGATGTTTTGCATGACAAGATTTGGTTTTAGAACATTAAACCATCGGTTCTAAAAAAACATTCTCAAGAGGCTTGAATAGCTTATCTACAGAAGATTAGAGCCATAATGAGGCCTGCATGTAATATACAGCCATTTTTAGCATTGTATATCTTTTGATACTCCAGCTTTTGTGAGGCTGCAGCTTATGATATAATGACAAATTATGCATGCCTTTCAGGACCTATTGACCACATCTGACAACCCTCAGTTACCTGTCTTCATTCATTGAATTTAGCGCATACTGTTTAAGTACTGGCTCAGTTCTTTTGCTAACTATACTTCATCCCTAGATTTAATATTTGTTGTTGAAGTGAAGCGCTCACTATTAAAATAATCTGTTACATTAATTACCTAATAATCATATAGCCCTCTGATATCATCTCCAAAAGAAGTATTACAGTTAGTGATGAGCGAGTATGCTTGTTACTACTCGGTACTCGCACGAGTATCACTGTACTCGGGCTACTCGGCGGGTACCGAGTAATTTTGCAATACTCGTGCTTTACTCGTGGTCTTCATTTCTGCATGTTGGCGCTCTTTTGAGAGCCAGCCCTCATGCAGGGATTGGCTGGCAGACCACTGCAATGCCACAGCCCTGTTAGTTGTGGAATTGCAGTGATTGGCTGGCCTGCACAGCGTGACCGAGCCTTTATACCGGCCGGCGCGCTGTGCTCTGTACACAGCCATCTCATATTCCCTGCTTTCCACGCCCACAGGCGCCTATGATTGGTTGCAGTGAGACACGCCCCCACGCTGAGTGACAGGTGTCACACTGCACCCAATCACAGCAGCCGGTGGGCGGGTCTATACTGTGCAGTAAAATAAATAAATAAATAATTAAAAAATCCGGCGTGCGGTCCCCCCAATTTTAATACCAGCCAGATAAAGCCATACAGCTGAAGGCTGGTATTCTCAGGATGGGGAGCTCCACGTTATGGGGAGCCCCCCACCCTAACAATATCAGTCAGCAGCTGCCCAGAATTGCCGCATACATTATATGCGACAGTTCTGGGGCTGTACCCGGCTCTTCCCGATTTACCCTAGTGCGTTGGCAAATCGGGGTAATAAGGAGTTAATGGCAGCCCATAGCTGCCACTAAATCCTAGATTAATCATGTCAGGCGTCTCCCCGAGATTCCTTCCATGATTAATCTGTAAATTACAGTTAAAAAACACACACACCCGAAAAATCCTTTATTAGAAATAAAAAACACTAACAAAGTCCCTCATTACCAATTTATTAACCCCGACAAACCCTCCATGTCCGGCGTACTCCACGGACTCCGGCGTCGCGTCCAGCTCTGCTGCATGGAAGTGACAGGAGCTGCAGAAGACACCGCCGCTCCGGTCACCTCCACGCAGCTAATGAAGGGAATAGCGCGATCAGCTGCTGTCAGTCAGGTAACTCCCGGCCACCGCTGGATCCAGCGGTGGCCGCGATTAACTTCAGTGACAGCAGCTGATCGCTATACTCACCTCAGTTGGTGCATGGAGCTGACTGGAGCGGCGGTGAGTAGCGCGATCAGCTGAGCTGTCACTGAGGTTACCCGCGGCCACCGCTGCATCCACCGCTGGATTCAGGTAACCTCAGTGACAGCTCAGCTGATCGCTATACTCATCTCATTAGCTGCGTGGAGGTGACCGGAGCGGCGGTGTATTCTGCAGCTCCTGTCACTTCCATGCAGCAGAGCTGGACGCGACGCTGGAGGACTGTGGAGTACGCCGGACATGGAGGGTTTGTCGGGGTTAATAAATTGGTAATGAGGGACTTTGTTAGTGTTTTTTATTTCTAATAAAGGATTTTTCGGGTGTGTGTGTTTTTTAACTGTAATTTACAGATTAATCATGGAAGGAATCTCGGGGAGACACCTGACATGATTAATCTAGGATTTAGTGGCAGCTATGGGCTGCCATTAACTCCTTATTACCCCGATTTGCCAACGCACTAGGGTAAATCGGGAAGAGCCGGGTACAGTCCCAGAACTGTCGCATCTAATGTATGCGGCAATTCTGGGCGGCTGCTGACTGATATTGTTAGGGTGGGGGGCTCCCCATAACGTGGAGCTCCCCATCCTGAGAATACCAGCCTTCAGCCGTATGGCTTTATCTGGCTGGTATTAAAATTGGGGGGACCGCACGCCGTTTTTTTTAATTATTTAATTATTTATTTCACTGCACAGTATACACACACCGGCTGCTGTGATTGGGTGCAGTGAGACAGCTGTCACTCAGTGTGGGAGCGTGTCTCACTGCAACCAATCATAGGCACCGAAAAGCAGGAAAGCAGGGAATAGGAGATTGATTAATGAGCGGCCGGCTTTTTCAAAAGAGGAAAAGCCACCGGAGTTTGAACAGCTGTGCAGCGCCGCGGCAGTGATCGGGGAACGGTAAGTAAGAGAGAGGGGGGGGAACTGACCGACAGACTGTGAGAGGGGGACAGACAAGACAGAGAGAGACAGACCGACGGACTGAGGGAGATAGAATAAAAAAAAAAAAATTACCGACATCGCTAGTAAAAAGCACAAAACGTGCGTTTTGGACATCGGAGTGCCACACAATGTTTTCATGTAAAATCTTTCATGTATTAATCTCAAAAAGTAACATACACCAGCTCTATCTCACTATTGGGTATGTGCCCTTAACATTTCCGCCATGAAAAATCATTTTGGTGTCATTTTGGAAGGTTTTCTGGTGAGTCCGTAAAAATGGCGTAAAACTTGGACAAAATTGTTCACAGCTGTGACTTTTGAGTGATAAATGCTTCAAGGGGTCTTCCCCATGCTGATGCCATGTCATTTGAGCACTCTTCTGAGACTTTTGTGACATTTTTAGGGTTTCTACATGCTGCCGGGGGGTCATGTCACAAAAATACTCGGGTCTCCCATAGGATAACATTGGGCTCGGTGCTCGGGCCGAGTACACGAGTATCTTGGGAGGCTCGGCCCGAGCTTCGAGCACCCGAGCTTTTTAGTACTCGCTCATCACTAATTACAGTCTAAATAAGTATCATCTATTCACTGGATAGCTGATAACGGTTAGATCTAAGTGGGCTCTATCTCAGGTCTCTTGGGTGCCCTATTTTTTCTTAATTGCAAAATTGGGGGAGTGGAATAAAGCAGCAGATCATGCATGCCCTCTACCACTCCATTTAGGTCTAGAGCACTTGCGAAAGTACACAGAGGTTTTTTACTAACCTTGCTGACTGCCATGGCGGCGGCGGGATCTGTTTAGACTACTGATTCTGACACTCTGCCTGATAACTTCTCTGAGGTCCATAATCTGCACCAGCTGACTCGTGCCTCAACCAACAGATTGGTAATTCCTAGGCAGGCTAGCAAGGGTAAATCTCTGCTGGTCTGCTTGTGAGTCATATTTGATCACATGTTGTGAGGAAGCCAATCACATCAGCTCCCATTCTAGATATGTTGACTGGACACTTCCATTGGTGCCAGCTATAGTTTATCTTAGTTGGTCTGGTGAGGTGTTGTGATCCAGACTAACTGGTGGGTGTAGTACTTGTTGTTGTGTGCAGTTGTGGAATTAACTCTTGTTGTCTTTTTGTCGCTACCTTCCTGCTCTTGCTTTTGTTATGTTTCTCACTGTTGGTTCCTGTGTGCTTGTAGTGTATCAAAGTTTTGGCTTTCCCCTGTCTGTTTTTATCTGTATTTCTATCTCTCTTGCTCCTTCCTTCCCTGGTGGAAGGGGGGAATAAGATCAGTTCTGGTCAGGAGCATAGCCAGGCACAGGACCTAGGCATCTCCACCATTAGGGGTAACCATGACCTTAAGGATAGCCTAGGGACCCCTAGCATGAGAAACAGCATAGGAACCCCCCTGTCCCTCATTTTCCCACAGTCACATCATGATAGTAACAGAGCTTAGCTTCAGCTGTCGTAATATGTATATGGTATATTCAATGTTTTTGACTCAATACAGTCTGGTCACTTACTTACAGCCAGGTAAAAACGAAGAACACAAGTTTCCTCTTGTGGAAATCATTTGGGTCCTATCTGTAAGAACCACATAAATATAACAGTTATATCCTATGCAATGAATAGGTGATAACTTGTTTGGGCTAAAATGTCCCTTTAAAGGGGTTCCACTATGAACAACTAAAATATTACCTATCCAATAGATGCAAAATCCAAAAAAAAAATGCCAACATTTCCATAAAGTATAAAAACATCCTGTGACTAAGAATGTTTGTCGCACTGGAAACACGTCAGGAGCGCTGATCACTAAGTGGTTCCACATTTTATCCCATGTCTAAATAAAGACAAATGTTTTGACATTTCATATCTTATAGTCGCGGCAGCATTTTCTTTTTTTATTCTGATTCTGCCAGCATTATTTTTGCCTGAGCACTCCTGGATTCTGTGCAGGGCACCACCATTACAGGACGTGACCAGATCTCATTTCTCTCCTTCGCAGGAACGAGGAACAATATCGTATCTCCTATTGGTGCGACATTATGAAAATGTCCGACGCTACACAGATCACCGATTTACGATGCTTTTGCGATCATTTATCGGCGCATCTAGGCGATGTCATTACTGGCGCTGGATGTGCGTCACTTTCGATTTGACCCCAACGATATCGCAGTAGCGATGTCGCAGAGTGCAAAGTACCTCTAAATGTAATCTTTTAGTCATTCCTCATAACTAGTGATGAGCAAGCATGTTTGCCACTGCTTGTTACTCGATTGAGCCTCGAGCATTTAAGTTTGAAAATGCTTGCATTTCCCATTGACTTCCATTATACTCGGTACTTGAGTCTCGTTTGAGCACCCTGATGCTCAATCCAGTAATGAGCAGTGGTAAGCACGCTCACTGATCACGACTCAATAATGAATATCCTCCATGTCTAGCGAATTTATAGCTCTTTAATACTTGACAATATCCTGCTGGCTTTAAAAGTCACTGACTGACATTCTATGCTGTTATTTAGTCTGTGATCTACAAGTACACCCAGATCCTTCTACTTTTACTCTCTTGCATATTGTTAGTACCCATATGCATAACTTTAAATTTCTCCTCTTTGAACCTCGTCTGCCAAAAAAAATGCCCAAATACTCAGTTTGTCCAAGTCAGTCTGCTGTAACTAATGAGCCTCCATCCTCCATAGACTACACTATTCTATATAGTTTGATGTCATCTGCAAAAATAGAAACAACACTATTAATGCCATCTTCTATAGCATTAATAAATAAGTTGACTAATAGCGGACCCAGCACTGAACCTTGAGGTTTACTACTTATAAGTGGAGAAATACAAATCCATGACAAAATATTGTGGTGTAAGCCGTGTACCAGGAGGTACTGGGAGGTTCCTCAGAATACAGCGAAGTCACGAACAAGAAAACTGACTCCAACACCAATTCTTTCCCAAAATATACATTATTTAAGTTATGTGAATGCATATACCCCAGAAGTAAAATTAACACTCAAAGTATTTTAAAAACCACTCAGCCGGGAGGCTGAGACCCTTGTACTGCACAGCCAATCACCCTAGAGATATATATCAACTATAAATGCTAGAAATTTACCTACTGGCATGCCTGTCTAAACCCACTGCATAGTACCTATTAACCCCCTTTGATTTAAAACAATTATATGCATGTGAACTCCAGACTCACATGTGATGCAGAACAGTGGTTTACAAATGTATATTCAATTATCTCTATACCCAAACCAAATGCGTTCCCACCCCGGGGGAGACTTCTAGAAAAAGAAGAGAAATAATATTTTCTCAATTACACAGAGTAAACCTAAATGATTAATAAATTCAGCAGCAGCTAAGCAAAAAAAATCAAATTTTAACAACCTTAAGCAATTTTCTTGCACTAAAATGTCTTTCAGTAACTGGCTACTGGAAAAGTCCAGATATGGCCCAAAATCCTTTGTGTACCCAGACGGCAACTAAAAGTGTTGGCATTTACGGTAATCCTTTCTAACAGAAGGGGAAATAAGGAATGTGGCAGCAACAACTGAGGATCCAGTCATCGCTAATCTTGAAATAAACGTTAGCCCGAACCAATCAATATACCTAACTAACTACAAGTTTGTTCTCAGTCTTGAGTGTTTTGCCACCAAAATGTAATGTGTTGCATGCACAGTTACTCACTGAAGTGAGCCTTAATTGTTTTACCAACTCAGGTCAGTTCCAGACAGCTAGCCAATGGATGTGAACGGATAAAGATTCCCTCTGGCAGGTGAAATATGGCACAGATGGAGATGATTCATCTCCCAGACGGTGTCTAATGTGGCTCACGTTGGTCCTCAAATCTTTTCCCATCTTACAGCGGTGTCTTTGGCAGCATTTCTTTTCCCAGTTGAACGAGGTTACTAGGCCACACATCACCAGCTCTGTCGGTCAGAATTCTCCATGCGATGACACTGGGACGCTCTGTCCAGGTTCCCTTCAAAGGACAAGATAACCTGTCTCTTTCCTAGATAACTCCAGATGGCTTCCTCAAAATGGCCGCACTTCCCTTTCCCATGTATACAGTCTTTTTCTTGTCCTTTGAAGGGAACCTGTCAGGTCCCATATGCATTCTGACCTACAAGCAGGGTGATGTGTGGCCTAGTAACCTCTTCCTACCCATCCCTGTGTTGTAATATTGTGTAATATGAATGTCTAAAAAAAACGTTTTATTACTTATATGTTTCCTATGTAAATGATCAGAGTGTCTGGTCCCCTGGGTGTCACATCGCCCTGTGGGCGTTTGCATGCTTTCCATGGTATCACGCCCCTGTGGGCGTGATACCATGGATTTTCATGAGCGATGTCACCGTCAGCTTCTTGAGATCCCGCGCGTGCGCGCTTGCCATTCCCGCAGCCTTGTTATCCGGGTGCTTGCTTGTCGGGTTCAGACGCGCACTGCGCAGGCGCAGAAGACTCCTGCAGTTACAACCATGCGCAGAGCGCGTCTGAAGCCGAGAGGCAAGCACTGGCTGACAAACAAGACTGCGGGAATGGTAAGTGCGCATGTGCGGGATCTCAAGGAGCTGACAGTGACGTCGCTCATGTAAATCCATGGTATCACGCTCACAGGGGCGTGATGCCATGAAAAGCATGCAAACGCACAAGGGGCGATGTGACACCCAGGGACCTAGACCCTCTGATCATTTACATAGGGAACATGTAAGTAATAAAACTTTTTTTATACATTCATATTATACGATATTACAACACATGGATGGGTAGGAAGGGGTTACTAGGCCTCACATCACCCTGCTTAAAGGTCAGAACGCATATGAGATCTGACAGGTTCCCTTTAAGACAGCTACCCTTGGTGGTCAAATAATGACACTACTGTATGACATTTAATTTCCATACCACGAGCACAAGATTCATTCATATGGACACAGCCAGGCACATCTATATCATGCTGGTGAGCCAGTACATATCTTCAACCCTCACAGTGGTATGAAATATTTCATGAAGTATAGTTGAGGTATTACCTCTTTGAAGCAATGATTCTGCGGGACAATATTGTGCCTCATGGAGGCAGTATATGACGGCACACAACATTCTTACATCTCCATAATATACAGTGTTTATTCCCTGTGTGCATTAGTCAATAAACTGTAGGTGTTTAATCAGTATTAGATTACTTTGAAAGACATCAATATATCACCTAGAAACGTGAAAAGTAATAAATAATATATGGCAACACAAAAAGACGCAAACAATAACCCCACACAAATTTTTATTAGCTGGGAACCAAAGCTAAGTACTTGAAGATGCAATGTACTGTGCAAGCTATTAAGATTCAGTGGACCGCTCCAGTCCTCAGGAGCAAGAGCCTAGTAAGTAGTTCTCAAATCTGTTTTATAGAGAGGAGAGAATTCTTCTTAAGGGTGATTTGTCAAACTGTCTAGGTGGCAGCCAATATTATGTAACTATAAAAGAAAAGATTCTTCAGATTTCAGATACATTTTGGACATACATTACTTATAAAGGATAAGGACTAGTGACAAGCGAGCGTGTTCGGCACTGTTCGCTACTTGATTGAGCATTAGGGTACTCGCGAAGCTCTCCGGAGTATCGCGAGTGCTCTGATATTTCGTCTGTGAAACAATGAACACAGCGCGCAGGCTTCCTTCACTGCATGATGTGTGCGGGCTCCCCAGGGAGAGTCATTTGCACTTTCTAAATGTCTCTCCTGGGGGATAAAACCATGTTCTCAAAAGTAGTATACAAAAATAAAAAACGCCTCCCTCCCTTCCGAAATGCTGTGTATGGCTCTATGTGGGTGGAGACCTGAAATGGTCAATCATTGACTTGTATTACACTCATCACTCGTGCCGAGCTCATTTGAGCATCTGACCAGCTCGAATTGAGGAATGATCTCGAGTATTTTAGTACTCGCCCGTCACCAGTAAGAGGTTAAAATACAACGTGCTGTGTTACTGCACCTGATAGAGTACATTATATGTATTAACAATGATGAGAGTTTATCTAAGAGAACATTTCCGGAGCAAAACTTTTTTTTTTTCCTAACACTATCCCATAAATTGAGCTCACCTGATATATATATATATATATATATATATATATATATATATATATATATATATAACTTTTTCCCCAAATCTTTTTCATTAAAGTTATCATTTACTCACAGAATGGAGGACACCGGAAAGATAGGGATGTTTTCTGACCTACATGAGCCAATTGATTTCACTGCAGCCTTTGTTATTGCAAAATGTCTCACAGGCTTTCAGCATCCAGCAGACAGGAGGATGGTTAGTGGAAATGCCTGTGACGACCTCTTGTCTGAGGCACATATTTCCCCTGCCATGCTCCATTATCAGAGATAGGCTGCTGCCTTCTAAGTGACAAAATAAACAATTGTGCCAAGATATCATGCCGCCATGGTAAATTTAATCAATTGGCTCTTGCAGAGGTTGGAATGGAGATCAACAGAAACACGTAAATCTGAAAACTTCTTGCTTTCTAACAGTAAAAACATTGCTGCTTTTCATCTATCCATATCTATCAAATTATTGCATTGAAAGCCGCCAAAAAATTAATGAATTTGTTTTGTTTGCTTGTTTTCCTATCTCAAATATTTACTCAGTCTCCCATGTTCCTCGCCTTGTAGATTTTGACCTGGCACAGCGTAGATTTTAATACATTGAATAATTTGGCTGAGGCATTACAATATAATTGTGTCTGCAGAAGGCTCTGCCCTACATGTTATATAGAAGCACAGGGAACTACTCTTTATTAGACATAAGTATGTCATAATGTAAATATCAATATCTAATCTCCGTGTCTTGGGGGGAGATTAATAAAGCTAAAAGTGCCTGAATTTTGGTGTAATTTGTTCCACGAAGTTATTTGCACCATGTTATGTGTTTTAGACACTTTCTGTGTATTGTCCATTTAGGAATGTGACCTAGCAGAAAAAAGGCATTGAATGACCTGTGACATTGTGTGCCAGCAGATGTCCAAATTTTTTTTGCAAATTTTCTAGCCAACTAGTAGATGATGTGAACTCAAGGGCCATTTACACGCTGCGACATCGCTAACGACATATCGTCAGGGTCACAGTGTTTGTGACGCAATCCGGCACCGTTAGCGACATCGCAGCATGTGACACCTATGAGCGACCTTAAACAATTGCAAGAGGTAAAAATCGTTGGTCTGTGACACGTCGTTCACTTACCAAAAATTGTTGTCTGGTCAGTAGCGAGGTTGTTTGTCGTTCCTGCGACAGCACACATCGCTATGTGTGACACCACAGGAACGAGGAACAACCTCTTACCTGCGGCCGCCCGCAATGAGGAAAGAAGAAGGGGGGTGGGATGTTCATCCCGCTCATCTCCGCCCCTCCTCTGCTATTGGGCGGCCGCTTAGTGACGCTGCAGTGACGTCGCTATGACGCCGAACGCACCTCCCCCTTGAAGGAGGGATTGTTCGGTGTCTACAGCGACGTCGCACAGAAGGTATGTGCGTGTGACGCTGCCGTAGTGATAATGTTTGCTACGGCAGCAATTACCACATATTGCACCAACGACAGGGGTGGGTGCTAACGCTTGCGACATCGCTAGTGTCTCGCCAGCTCCAGGTCCTTAGGTGACTCGGTGTCAGGCCAGACTAGTCCGGGGTAGTCAGGGGTGGCGGGGCCCGACTCTGTGACCCTGGTGGAGTCAATTAATGGGGCTGATGGGGGAGGTGATGATGGGAGTTGTAGTTTATTGAAATTCGTGACGCCACCTGTGGAATTGTGCAGCTATGGAGCCGCAGCTGCTGGAGGGGACCTCCTTGGCTGATGTTGTGGCAGCTGAGGTGTTTCTTGCTCCCCACAGGTAGAGCGGGTACCCCGGGGCAACCTTTGGAAAAGTCTATGGTGTTTATTGACAAGATCCAGGGAAGAGCGCAGTCCTGCACTACCCGTTTATGCTTGTTACACCTGGGCTCACTGGAGGGGAAGGAATACAGCACCAGTCGTCCTTGGTAAAAACCGGATCAGCGTGCAGGTCCAAATAGAAACAGTCAGTGCCAATCATCCATAAAGAAGAAGAATAAGACCGCACCAATGCTGATATCTTTTTCCGGAGATTCTTTATTCCATACACAAAGTTAAAAGGTGTGTAGTAGTAGGCAGGTGGAGGAGACCTGGATGCGGCCCCTCACTGCGGACGACGGCCGTTTCGCCTGTGATTGTGGACCCGACGAAGCCTAATCACAGGCGAAACGGCCGTCGTCCGCAGTGAGGGGCCGCATCCAGGTCTCCTCCACCTGCCTACTACTACACACCTTTTAACTTTGTGTATGGAATAAAGAATCTCCGGAAAAAGATATCAGCATTGGTGCGGTCTTATTCTTCTTCTTTATGGATGTTTATTGACAAGGTGCAGGGCCAACAGGGCAGTGGAAAGGAACAGACACAGACAATGATTTCTTTTACCTTCTCCTTTACTTGTCCTTAGTCGGTGACCTCCAGGGAGTCTGTTACAGTTGGTAATGGCGATTGGTAGCCTGGAAGCAGTTTGGGAACTCACACTGGCCAGGTGAGTAATGAGGCCTGCTCCCTACGCTCTGCCTGGGTAGGCATGGTTCCGCTGATTCAGCAATGCTGAGACCCGTTCTGTCGCTCTCTGAGGTAATTTATTACCTTCCCCGTATGGCAGGCTGTGTGGGCTGTCACGGGTGCCACTCTTCCTACCGTGGCTCCAAGTCTTGGCTCCACAGCTGCGCCTCCGGGTGTGGGGTGGACGGAGACCTGCAGTCCTCTCGTCCTCCGGATGCGACCACCGGTACTCGAGTGGCCCCGAACTCCGGTATTCAATTTCTTTAGCGATGACGTCGGGGTGAGCTGGCTGCGCTCCCCAATATGCTTCTCCTCTTTGCCACGCTGTGGACTGTGTTTTCCTGGGCTGAACAATCCGGCTCAGCTCCCAGCTCACACACCACACTACTCGAGTTCCTTCCTCACTGAACTCTCCTCACAGACTGACTAACTCCTCCCCCAGGTCAGAGCTTAAGGAATCTCCCTGGAACTCCAGGTTTAGAGCTCCCTCTGCTGGCCCGGGGGAGAAACTGTGTTGGACGATGGTACTTACTGGTCAATGGACTTCCCCAATTACCTCCAGGCTCAGCATTAACCCTTTTGAGGAGGGAAACACTGCTGTGGCAACCAGACCGCTGGGGCGCCACACTAGCAATCGCTAGCGATGTCACAGCGTGTAAAGCACCCTTTAGACTAGACAGTTTAGGCCAGACAGTCTAATGATGCATGATCCTGGTTTCCAGTCCAAAGTCTGCAATAGGCTCCGATCCACCATGTGTCTTATAAGCTGGTTTCTTAAGGAAAAACAGAAGGGGTAAAAAGCGCAATAGGGTTATCTAACTTACATGCAAAAGTGATAAGGGAACGTGCTCACCTTATGGGGTTGTGTGTCACACAACCTGATTCAAAGCATATACTCACCTGCTGCAGAGTCCACGCGCTTAACAAGCCGAAGCAGATCAGGAACAAAGGAGAAGTGGAGCTATCAGATATGACATAAATCCAAAGAAGATTTAATGAAGGTGGTTTTATTCTACACGTTTCAAAGTGTCTCCCCACTTCATCATCAGGAAATCCACCTGAATAGAATAGAATAAAAACCACCTTTATTCAATCTTCCTTGGATTTATGTCATTTCTTTGGGAGTGCAGTAATAGCTCCACATCTCTTTTCTTCCTGATATGCTTAAGCTGGTTTCTTTTCATGTGTTAGAAGGTGTTTTTTTCTTTTCTACTCCTTATGTACCAGTGCCCAAGCACAACTGCTACTGTTGAGCCACTCATAGCTTTGCAACTAATCTGAGGCAGGAGTATAACAAATTATCCTGGAGATCCGTAGTAAAAATTACAATAACTGGACTCATTCAAAGGGAACCTGTCAGGTGCAATATGCATCCAGAACCAGGAGCAGTTCTGGGTGCATATTACTAATCCCTGCCCAACGTCCCTTTATCTAGTAGCATAGATAAAGAGATCTTTAGAAAAGATATTTCTAAAGATCTTTTATCATATGCTAATGAGCGCAGGGACTAGTCCCAAGAGCATTATATCCCTGACTAGTGTGCCCTCTTAGCATGGTAGCACGCCCACAGGGGCGTACTAACATGCCACTCAATGCCGCATCACCAGCGGTGACGTGTATACCTGTGTTCACTGTCACCGCTGTTCAGAAGTCCCCAACACGTCCGGTCAAGTGCAGCGAGGTCTAGTGCTACCATGCTAAGAGGGCGGACTAGTCATGGGATATAACACCCTTGGGACTAGTCCCTGTGCTCATTATCATATGATAAAAGATCTTCAGAAATACCTTTTCTAAAGATCTCTTTATCTATGTCACTAGATACAAGAATGGTTAAGCAGGGATTAACAATACACACCCAGAACTGATCATAGTTCTGGGTGCATAATGCACCTGACAGGTTCCCTTTACGCCTGCAGCCAGACAATAAACTGTCATCATTGGGGTTACTTGGTTATGTCAACTTTGGCAATGGGCTTTGATGATTATCTCTTTTATAGTGAGCACTCTTTTGTAATACATTTTACTATCTGTCTATCCATTGTATTACTTGCTTCTTGCCACAGCCTCTCAGCATCCCACATATTTCATGTTGACCTTCCCCTTTTCCTTCTCCTTGCCCTTCTTTTCTCACTCTTTTACCCACCAGCACCAGTAGACCTCCTGTCATTTCCATCAGCCCTTTGGATGATCTGAGCTCCTGAGCCATTTATACATTGTAATCACTTAGTATTTGACTCCTATGTTCATAGAAATCTATAATATAAAAGAGAAGGGATCTATTGTGTAAGTCAGGTTTTTATGTTAATTGTAGTTTCTCACAATGTTTTTGCTGGCTGCTTAGCCTAATGCTAGATTCATACTTACTGTTCTGTTCAGATCAGATCACTTTTCAGATTGCTTTTTATCATCAAAGATAGTATTGCAATAAAGCTGAAAAGGCTGTCCGGGACTTTAACATTGATGACCTATCCTTAGCATAAATGTCTGATCGGTGGGTATGTGACACCTGCGACCCTTGCCGATCAACTGTTTCTGGTGCTACCACCTGTCAGAACTACTCAGTTGATGAGCTGTACAGCACAGCTAAATTGATAGAATTGTGACCGTGGCTAGGAACTAGACATCAGTCCCCTATTGATTAAAATAGGGGTCAAATATGCGGTACCCAGATGTGGCAACTATACAGATGATGGAGCTGTGCTGTATAGCTCCGCAACTGAGTAGTTCTAGCCAGCAGCACAGAAAACAGTTGATTGACGAGGGTGCCAGGTGCCGCACACTCACTGATCAGACATTGATAACCTATCCCAAGAATAAGTCATCAATTTTAAAGTCCCGGACAACCCTGTAAGACCTTCACACAGTATATCAGTGCTTCTCAACTTCAGTTCTCAAGGCCCCCCAAAGGGTCAAGATTTTTATCGTTTGATAATAATTCCATCACCTGTGCAATACTAAAGAAATCCTGAAGACATGGCTGGTTAGGTGGGCCTTGAGGACTGGAGTTGAGAATTCATGCAGGAGTTTACACTGGATCCTCCTTTCACAAAAGATGATGGTCACAACTCACCTCCTCCTCTTCTTCTTCTCACAATAACCTTTCTCCATACCAGAACATGCATTAAAACCTCTCCTATGGAAGCTCAATGAGTCAGAGCTGGTATATTGCAGCCAGTGTCCATGCAACTGCCTAAAAGAGCAGAAAGCACCAGTCTGTTATTAGACTAAGGGGTACTTTGCACGCTGTGACATCACAAGCCAATGCTGCGATGCCGAGCGCGATAGTCCCCGCCCCCGTCGCAGCTGCGATATCCTTGTGATATCTGCCGTAGCAAACATTATCGCTATGGCAGCTTCACATGGACTCACCTGTCCTGGGACGTCGCTCTGGCCGGTGACCCGCCTTATTATTAAGGGGCGGGTCGTTTGGCGTCACTGCGACGTCACACGGCAGGCGGCCAATAGGAGCAGAGGGGCGGAGATGAGCGGGATGTAAACATCCCGCCCACCTTCTCCCTTCCGCATATCCTACGGGAGCCGCGGTGACGCCGGTAGGAGATGTTCCTCGCTCCTGCGGCTTCACACACAGCGATGTGTGCTGCTGCTTGAGCGAGGAACAACATCATAACATCGCCTCATCATAATTATGGATTACGCCGACGCTACACCGATGATACGATTACGATGCTTTTGCGCTCGTTAATCGTATCATCTAGGCTTTACACACTGCGATGTCGCCTGCGATGCCGGATGTGCGTCACTTACAATTTGACCCCACCGACATCGCACCTGTAATGTCGTAGTGTGCAAAGTACCCCTTAGTGGCCCCCTGAGGAAGTGCCAGCAATGGCATGAAACATGTAGGGGTGGTCCTGCTATCCCTGGTGGATGTACATGTTTTGGATCATTATTATGGGTAGGGTCTGGTGATTTTACACAGTGCATGTATACTTTGGGCATATCCTTCACCTATTTAACTACTGCAGTGTTTCTTGCAATTGTACTTTCATGCATGATTTTGCTTAGAGGTGTTTGTTTGCTCTTGATGCACTGGGGTTTATTCCATTTCCCCTCCCTCATACCCCTATCCTAGCTATTTACTTGTCCACCATTGAGTGCAGGTCCATTCATTCCACTACCTCTTTTATCCTATTGACCTTTTCTACTATGTAAGGCCTCTTCGTGAAAATCACGCACGTGTTTCACGGACGTGTCAAAAGTGCGTATTGCCCTCGGTGTGCTGTGTGTATGGGCTACGTATGTTCTCCGTGATAACACACGGAGAGCGGGAACTTTCTGCTCACCTGTCCCAGGTGTCGCTGTCCGTGGTGCTGATCTTCGGTCTCCGTTCCTGCTGACTCCCTGCTGCTGCTGTTTCCGGCCGCAGTGAAGTGAATATTCAATTAGCATAATGAGCGTGTGCCCGTGTCTCCGGTACGTGAGCAAACTGCCAAACACGTACCGGAGGCACGTGCGTGTGAAAGAGGCCTAACTATGTGTGCCGTTTTGTAAGGCAATCTGTTTGAGACCTTTTTCTGACTATAATAAAAATGACTATTTTGTATTATACAAGGTCTTTTTTGGTCTATTTCTGATTTTTGTTAAATGCATATAACCGTGCACACATTCTTTGTTAGTTGCATATAAAAACTCACTTCCGCTTGATTACAAACTATTTTTGAGTGGCAGCATGTTTTAACATGGGTTTCATGTTTTTTCTTAAAATTGTATGGTCCATTTGAAATTTGTAAGATTTCAGATTTGTTTTTAAATTAAATCATTTTGTGAAATATTAAAAAAAATCCATCAACATTAATAAATACAGTATATTTTTAACCTAAAAACCTGATTTAAATAATAGATCATTAATTATCTGATGACACATTCCATTTAATATTACTGATATTATCTGCATTTTTATTTAAGTGTTCACAGGTATTCCATATTATCAATAGCATCATTTATAATGAGGAAGGTAATGAATGATCTATACCTGTTACTTCTTGCATTTTCTATAAAATGCTTGTATCTACCAGTAAGATATTTACCACATGAACATATTTAAGATTCTTGTAATACTATTGTTTTTCAGGGATAAATACAGCATACAATGAGTATACAATATGCTGTATAACACTGTTCCTTAACTCCAGTCCTCAAGGCCTACCAGCAAATCATGTATTCAGGGATTCCTTTGTATTGTACAGGTGGTAATTCCATCACTTAAGCAATACTAAGGGGTACTTTGCACACTACGACATCGCAAGCCGATGGCAGCCATGCCAAGCGCGATAGTCTCCGCCCCCCCCCCCCCGTCGCAGCAGCGATATCTTGTGATAGCTGCCGTAGCGAACACTATCGCTACGGCAGCTTCACATGCACTCATCTGCCCTGCGACGTCGCTCTGGCATGTGAACCGCCTCCTTCCTAAGGGGGCGGGTCGTGCGGCGTCACAGCGACGTCACACGGCAGCCAGCCAATAGAAAGAGAGGGGAGCCAGCACGATCTGAAAATGGCATGCATCATATAAAAAGTGCAAATTCACAGATTTATTCCAACTGTACTGTAATATAAATGAGATATTTAGCAAATAATTGATCAATTCTTTGAGCCACCCCTGCCAACGTCACGGCAAATCTCAATAGGGGGGTCCTACTCTATATTCTGTATTTCATGTGCCATGCGGCCTCCTAGATAAAGTTAAAAGCAGAACCATAATGGAGCACACATACCTGTAACCTGTATATATAACCGCTTCTATGTTGCAAAAGAGGCAATTGTGGATAGAGGCCAGCCCAGGTCCCAGCATGTGGAGCAAGCTCTACACATACCAGGACTATATCAGAACTGACCCTCCCAGTGCCAGACAGCAACCATTGATAAAGGCGGACCAGATCCAAGTATGGTGCTTAATTAGCAATTCCTGTGGAAAGGGTGAGGCAACTGAATGTGTACAGCTACCAACAGGAGGAATATATTGCAAACCAAGATCAGGCGTGCATAGCATGGTGGTGACCAGCCACCAGACATTTGTAGCATAACTACAACCAAACAGAGAGAGAGGGGAGCCAGCACGATCTGAAAATGGCATGCATCATATAAAAAGTGCAAATTCACAGATTTATTCCAACTGTACTGTAATATAAATGAGATTTTTAGCAAATAATTGATCAATTCTTTGAGCCACCCCTGCCAACGTCACGGCAAATCTCAATAGGGGGGTCCTACTCTATATTCTGTATTTCATGTGCCATGCGGCCTCCTAGATAAAGTTAAAAACAGAACCATAATGGAGCACACATACCTGTAACCTGTATATATATAACCGCTTCTATGTTGCAAAAGAGGCAATTGTGGATAGAGGCCAGCCCAGGTCCCAGCATGTGGAGCAAGCTCTATACATACCAGGACTATATCAGAACTGACCCTCCCAGTGCCAGACAGCAACCATTGATAAAGGCGGACCAGATCCAAGTATGGTGCTTAATTAGCAATGCCTGTGGAAAGGGTGAGGCAACTGAATGTGTACAGCTACCAACAGGAGGAATATATTGCAAACCAAGATCAGGCGTGCATAGCATGGTGATGACCAGCCACCAGACATTTGTAGCATAACTACAACCAAACAGAGAGAGAGGGGAGCCAGCACGACCTGAAAATGGCATGCATCATATAAAAAGTGCAAATTCACAGATTTTTTCCAACTGTACTGTAATATAAATGAGATTTTTAGCAAATAATTGATCAATTCTTTGAGCCACCCCTGCCAACGTTACGGCAAATCTCAATAGGGGGGTCCTACTCTATATTCTGTATTTCATGTGCCATGTGGCCTCCTAGATAAAGTTAAAAGCAGAACCATAATGAAGCGGAGGGGCGCAGATGAGCGGGACGTAAACATCCTGCCCACCTACGTCCTTCCGCATAGCCGGCATGAGCAGCGGTGACGCAGGTAAGCTGATGTTCTACGCTCCTGCGGCTTCTCACGCAGCGATGTATGCTGCCGCAGGGGAACGAGGAACAACATCGTACCGTCGCTGCAGCGTAATTATGAAAATGACGGACACTACACCGATGATACGATAACGACGCTTTTGCGCTCGTTAATCGTATCATAAACGATTTACACACTACGATATCGAAAGCAACGCCGGATGTGCGTCACTTTCGATTTGACCACACCGTCATCGCAGCTGCGATGTCGTAGTGTGCAAAGTACCCCTAAGACAATCTGGAAAATCTGGAACGCCTGAATATTGGTTGGCCTTGACAAATGAGATTGAGGGACACTGATGTACAAGATTGTTGCACTCTGTGGATGAGCCCTAAAGTTAGTATAAAGACATAATAGCAATCAGCTGAAGAAGAATAAAGAATGTTATGGACAGTATCTACCTTTACAATTGAGTAAATTACAAAATTAGCATAGTTGTTGGCATTTAATATGTATATACGTATATTTAAATGGAATGTATTATTAGATTTTTACTATGTCATGTGAGATCAGCATGATGTAGAGGCTGAGACCTTGATTACAGTGATGTGTCATACTAGGTTGGATGTTGCTGTTACAAAATTATCAGTGTTTTATCAGCAGAAGATTATCACTACAGAACTCGGTGTCTCGTTCCAACTATCAACTACTCTATGTAACAAGTCCCCCCCCACACTGATTGGCAGCTTTCTGTCTATGTATAGTGTACAAAGAAAGCTGCCAATCAGTGATGTGGGCATGGTTATACAGAGCTCAGCATTCTGAACACTGCTAGATCTACAGAAGAGAAAACAGTGATTGCATCAAGATGACATCATGCATACCAGCAAGTGACACATCACTGGAATCAGGGTCTCCGGGTCTCTTGCATATTAAACCTAAGGACAGATTCACTTTAATAGTTTGATACACAGTTTATTAATGTCTGTGTGTATATTATATAACAGGGCTGCCGGTATGTATCACAGAACCGATGTCCATTCTGGTACTTGTAATGCCACGAGTCTTGTTAGGGCGTATCAGGGCCAAGTTTTATGGCGAGCTGGAGAGACAGGTTGGTCTGGCTATTAAAAAACTTTGGTGTGTCTCATCTGTAAAGATGGTCACTGTTTATGTGCCACATGGTCAGGAACAGGGTGAGGAGACTGTGATGTCTTCAGGAAGGAGTCCTCTGCGAAAAGGGACGATTTGCTTGCCTGACCAAGACCGTGAATAAGAGCTTTCGAAGCCTCCCTCTGGCGAGGGGCAGTGTATACTGGCTGGGGTTAGTGAGTGGAGGCTGACATAGATACACTGGAATAGTTGAGTAGTGTATCCGAACCTGTGTGGCGTATCTGTGTGTGTTATATACCAGGAGTGTAGTTTATGTATATTGCAATACATCTGCTGGAATTTTATGGAAAGTGTTCCTGTGTGCTACCTGTAAGAAGCAAGCTAAGTGAGTAACCCCATCACATTAAGTGAGTAACTATCACAATATGTTTCTTCAATATACAGTATGTGCTGCCTAGAACGTGTGAGGACTTTAAGGAGCATTGTCCCATGAATTGTTAGTTATATAGTGCTCATTTTTTGGCTGTGCACATTGTAATTTAGTAAACCTGAAGGTTCTTTCCATTATTGTTATGTTTTTATTAAAGTGAGGCTGTGCTGATGCCATAGAATTCCCTTCAGGGTATTAATCATTTACTCATCAACCTCTCACCTAAATTGTCTTCCATTCAGAATAATAGACTAGCAGTTTAGCACTGTGTTCCCAAAACACACTGCAATTTCCCTTAATTATCTATCTCTTTGTACCAACTGGGGTGAAAATAGAAATTCTCTTTTTTTTTGTGACAAGCTAGTGATTTCTCAGGGCTGC